>NC_088409.1:94565782-94865782 GCF_034236695.1 Oncorhynchus nerka
GGGTACTAGTCTGTTTCTGGTCTCTTTAATGTATAGTCTCTTAATATAGTGCCAGCCTGTTTCTGGTCTCTTTAATATAATCTAGTCCAGCCTGTTTCTGGTCTCTTTAATATAGTCTAGTCCAGCCTGTTTCTGGTCTCTTTAATATAGCCTGGGTACTAGTCTGTTTCTGGTCTCTTTAATGTAGCCTGGGCGCCAGCATGTTTCTGGTCTCCTTAATATAGCCTGGGTGCCAGCCTGTTTCTGGTCTCTTTAATATAGTCTAGTCCAGCCTGTTTCTGGTCTCTTTAATATAGTCTAGTCCAGCCTGTTTCTGGTCTCTTTAATATAGCCTGTTTCAAATCTCTCTAATATAGTCTGGTCCAGCCTGTCTTTAATATAGTCCAGCCTGTTTCTGGTCTCTTTAATATAGTCTAGTCCAGCCTGTTTCTGGTCTCTTTAATATAGTCCGGTCCAGCCTGTTTCTGGTCTCTTTTATAGTCTAGTCCAGCCTGTTTCAGGGTTAATATAGTCTGCCAGCCTGTTTCTGGTCTCTTTAATATAGCCTAGTCCAGCCTGTTTCTGGTCTCTTTAATATAGTCTAGTCCAGCCTGTTTCTGGTCTCTTTAATATAGCCTGGGTACCAGTCTGTTTCTGGTCTCTTTAATATAGCCTGGGCGCCAGCCTGTTTCTGGTCTCTTTAATATAGTCTAGTCCAGCCTGTTTCTGGTCTCCTTAATATAGTCTAGTCCAGCCTTATTCTGGTCTCTTTAATATAGCCTGGGCGCCAGCCTGTTTCTCGTCTCTCTAATATAGTCTGGTCCAGCCTGTTTCAGGTCTCTTTAATATAGTCTAGTCCAGCCTGTTTCTGGTCTCTTTAATATAGTCTAGTCCAGCCTGTTTCTGGTCTCTTTAATATAGTCTAGTCCAGCCTGTTTCTGGTCTCTTTAATATAGTCTGGTCCAGTATGTTTCTGGTCTCTTTAATATAGTCTAGTCCAGCCTGTTTCTGGTCTCTTTAATATAGTCTAGTCCAGCCTGTTTCTGGTCTCTTTAATATAGTCTAGTCCAGCCTGTTTCTGGTCTCTTTAATATAGCCTGGGTGCCAACCTGTTTCTGGTCTCTTTAATATAGTCTAGTCCAGCCTGTTTCTGGTCTCTTTAATATAGCCTGGGTGCCAGCCTGTTTCTGGTCTCTTTAATATAGTCTAGTCCAGCCTGTTTCTGGTCTCTTTAATATAGTCTAGTCCAGCCTGTTTCTGGTCTCTTTAATATAGCCTGGGTGCCAGCCTGTTTCTGGTCTCTCTAATTTAGCCTGGGTGCCAGTCTATTTCTGGTCTCTCTAATATAGCCTGGGCGCCAGCCTGTTTCTGGACTCTTTAATATAGCCTGGTTACCATTCTGTTTCTGGTCTCTTTACTATAGCCTGGGTGCCAGTCTAGTTCTGGTCTCTTTAATATAGCCTGGTTACCAGTCTGTTTCTGGTCTCTTTACTATTGCCTGGGGGTCAGTCTGTTTATGGTCTCTAGACAACTATTTTGGCTTGACAATGCCAACGGAGTAGGCAAAGCACAAACAGATCTGGGACCAGGCTAGTGAGATCAGATCTGGGACCAGGCTAGTGAGGTCAGATCTGGGACCAGGCTAGTGAGATCAGATCTGGGACCAGGCTAGTGAGATCAGATCTGGGACCAGAGCTAGTGAGATCAGATCTGGGACCAGGTTAGTGAGATCAGATCTGGGACCAGGTTATTGAGATCAGATCTGGGACCAGGGCTAGTGAGATCAGAGCTGGGTCCAGGCTAGTGAGATCAGATCTGGGACCAGGTTAGTGAGATCAGAGCTGGGTCCAGGCTAGTGAGATCAGATCTGGGACCAGGTTAGTGAGATCAGAGCTGGGTCCAGGCTAGTGAGATCAGATCTGGGACCAGGGCTAGTGAGATCAGAGCTGGGTCCAGGCTAGTGAGATCAGATCTGGGACCAGGCTAGTGAGATCAGGCTAGTGAGATCAGATCTGGGACCAGGTTAGTGAGATCAGATCTGGGACCAGGTTATTGAGATCAGATCTTGGACCAGGGCTACTGAGATCAGAGCTGGGTCCAGGCTAGTGAGATCAGATCTGGGACCAGGTTAGTTAGATCAGGCTAGTGAGATCAGATGTAGGACCAGGCTAGTGAGATCAGGCTAGTGACATCAGATCTGTGACCAGGTTAGTGAGATCAGGCTAGTGAGATCAGATCTGGGACCAGGCTAGTGAGATCAGAACTGGGACCAGGCTAGTGAGATCAGATCTGGGACCAGGCTAGTGAGATCAGATCTGGGACCAGGCTAGTGAGGTCAGATCTGGGACCAGGCTAGTAAGATCAGATCTAGGACCAGGTTACTGCTATTCTGACCCTATAGAGAAGTATTGGTCTGAAGGGGAATCATCAGTTTCAGCTTCTACATATACATATATATTTGACAGTTAATTATCATCCATACAACTCTCCCAAGCTAAGCTGGTACATTCTTCCTTTCCAGTGGAGTCCACTAGTCCTGAACCCCAGCTTTACCATAATGCACTTTCTAGGAGCCAACAAGGTATCCTGGGTAGATTCTGTGTGCTGCATGGCATCTGCATGGTTTCTAATGTGTGTGGGTGTGGTGAAGTGTATATGGTTTCAGATTATTTCTGGATGTTTACAACATCTAAGATTGGTATTCTTTTTAGATTTGTATTTTTGTGAATGTGTTACATTTTTAGGTGATTTTCAAAGCATTTTCTGTCAGTAATGATTTGGTTAATAAAAATCCGAGCTCATGGCGTTACTAACAACACCGATAATTGTCCAAAGAGGGAATATGTGCAAAGATTGCAGAGTGGTGCAGTAGTCTAAGGCTCTGCATCTCAGTGCAAGAGGTTTCACTGCAGTCCCTGGTTTGAATCCAGGCTGCATCACGTCTGGCCGTGATTGGGAGTCCCATAGGGCGGCGCACGATTGGCCCAGCGTCGTCCAGGTTTGGCTGGGGTAGGCAGTCATTGTAAATAAGAATTTGTTCTTAACTGGCTTGCCCAGTTAAATAAAGAAGAATGCATTGCGAAGGGAGAGGCTTGTTAGACTGTGGTTACTGGGATGCTCTAGTGCCATCTATTGGGATGTCTTTGTCATGACATGTGACATTTTTACCCATGGGAAATTCTCAATTGTATTATCTTGATTCCCCACATCCTCTCTCCTCGCCTCCTTCTTAAGACCGATTGGATGAGAAGGTCAGAGGGCAAGGACCTCTTGACGTTCTCGTCCAATGGATTTTGAGAAGGAGACGAGGAGCGATGATGCAAGGAATCAAGGAAATGCAATTGAGATTCTCCCCATGTGTTCTGCCTGTTATTAACCTGGGGGGAAGGGGAAATGCCAGCTCTGCAATTCATTTGAATTCATTTGAATGAATGTAAAGAATTTGTGTTGATTTGCTGAAAACATTTTGTTTTGTGAAAAGTGAAGTGTGTTACTGTGTTTTCAGTCTATATTGTGTGCATTGTGGTTGGAATACTGTGCTTGAAAAGCATGGCAAATGTTATTTAACATTCTCCCTCGCATCATGCAATTCATATTTTCATGCAAAAAGCTGAACACAATTTCTCTCTCTCTCCCTTATCTCTTCATACTTCCTCTCTCTCCCCTCCCTATCTCCCCTCCCTCTCTCTTCCCTCCCTATCTCCCCTCACTCTCTCTCCCTATCTCTCTCCATGACCTTCTCTCCCCTTTCCTGTCTCCCTATACCTCTCTCCCCTTCCCTGTCTCCCTATCCCTCTCTCTCCCTATCTATCTCCATGTCCTTCTCTCCTCTTCCCGGTCTCCCTATCCCTCTCTCTCCCTATCTATCTCCATGTCCTTCTCTCCTCTTCCCGGTCTCCCTATCCCTCTCTCCCACTCCCTTTTGCCCCCTCCCTCTCTCTCCCTCCCTATCTCCCCTCACTCTCTCTCCCTATCTCTCTCCATGACCTTCTCTCCCTTCCCTGTCTCCCTATACCTCTCTCCCCTTCCCTGTCTCCCTATCCCTCTCTCCCACTCCCTTTTGCCCCCTCCCTCTCTCTCCCTCCCTATCTCCCCTCCCTATATCTCTCTCCCTATCTCTCTCCCCTCCCTGTCTCCATATCCCTCTCTCTCCCTCCCTCTCTCTCCCTATCTCTCTCCATGTCCTTCTCTCCCCCTCCCTTTCCCCCTCCCTCTCTCTCCCCTCCCTCTCTCTCCCTATCTATCTCCATGTCCTTCTCTCCCCTTCCCGGTCTCCCTATCCCTCTCTCCCCCTCCCCTTTGCCCTTCCCTCTCTCCATCCACCAGGGTCGTCAGCTGCGAGGCATCAGAGGTTTGTTCAACAGGTCCTCTAAGTCGTCAGTAGACACCAGCTGTGGTTCGGCCCTCAGGAAACGCTCCATCAGCGACCTCCTCCTCCGACGCACCGCCAGCGCCCCCACCAACCGACGCAAGAAATCCAAGATGAAGCTCGCTGAGTCCTCCACCTCCATATCAGACCGCAAGGCCTCCACATCAGACGGCAAGGACAGAGTGGGGGCCGGGGAAGGGTCTGGGAGGGTCTGGGAGGGGTCCAAGGACAGTGAAAGGGACAGAGAGAGGGTAATGGTGGAGAGAAGCCCCCCACCTCACGCCCCCCTCTCCCACAGACCCATCTCCATGCCTCTGGAGAGGCTACTGCAGGGACAGCTCTCCCTCTGCTCCCCCGACCAGGAGCAGACTGACCTGGGTGCAGACACACTCATCGGTGGGTAGACCTCCTCTTGAGACCTCACACACTCTTACATCAACCATGATAATAAAAAACAATATGTTCTGTAACAAGTAATATGTTAAAATAGATATCTAAGAAGAAACAACAGTGTTTTTCTCTGTTTGAATGAGGTTACAGCATCATGTTACCTATTTCTCAGAGCAATACATGATCCTGGTTTACCTGTAAAAGCAGAGCAACTAGTCTTGTCTGGTTTGGTTGCTACATGTGACATCATGCTTCGAGTTGAAGTGGTCATTGGTTGTGTTGCACTCTCATTGATGTGGAATGTGTGGAATTTCTTATGTGGAAATGTCAACTGTTGTCTTGTTTCTAACTTGTCCTTTTTTCCAAAAACATAGAAGAAGAAAAATCTGTTTAAATTGACAAATCCAGGCAATCTATTGTTCCTCAATACTTTAACATGCCTTTTCTGTTCCTTCTTCACTCTGTGGTGCTTCTCTGTAGTAGAGAACTGACTAGGATATCCCGCCAGGTAAACCAAGACACCTCCTAAGGTTGCCTCATCCTAAAACATCCCAGTATTACATCATCCCACTGATGTAACTTTGTAAAAGTACTATTTAAAAATCAGAATTCTCCTTTTTTTTTTACTGACAAAATTGATCCCATTTGACCATCTCTTCCGAAATGGATGTTTCCCCCCAAAAATGGATGTTCCTTCTGTTACCTGCACAGCCTCATTTTCCAACACCCCTCTCACAGTCGTATTTGGTGGTACATTCCATTCGTCTCTGTGTTGCTATTGGCTCGTGTTGGACGGAATGTGTCGGTTGGTTGTTGGTTGGCTTGGTGTTCTACGTACGTCTGTGAAAGTGTTTGAACATCTACTGACTGTCTGACTTGTCTGTTTTACATAGGAACCTCCCCCTTTGATCGGCCCAGGTCCCACTCTGTGGAACTCCTCATCGAATCATCCGCCTCCCTTGAACACAGTGTGCCCATCCCTTCCACCAATCACAACAACACGCGGGATAGGACCACAGAGCTTGACCAATTAGACGAGACCTCCTACCTGGTCATTGGCCAAGGAGGAGGAAGTGTAGATGGTGACTCCAGAGAGCAATTAAAGGACAGAGTCAACCCACCCATCAAAGCTGAGGGCATTTCCTCTCGCCAAAGGACGTTGTGTTACCTAAGCAGGTCAACAAAGACAGAGAGCAACTGTTTACACGTACCTACTGAGAGCAGACCAGAGACAACATTACATAGTACAACAAACACGCCAGCACCTTCCTCCTCTTCTTCTTCCTCTGTCCCCTCTTCCTCTGTGCCCCCCCTCTCCCCACTCAACGTGGATCGGTCCGATCTTCAGAGCCCCGTCTCCCGGCAGGACAGCACCATCTCGCGACTCATTGATGCCGTATCCCTCGGCAACGACACCAGCTGCGGCTCGATCTCTGCTCTGATTGGCCAGTTTGACCTCACCGCTGACCAGAATGACCTCACAACGAACTCTGACCCCCACGTCCTCAGTGTCATGTCCTGTCTGTTCCATCCCACTGTCCAGGACTCCAGCACACCCTATAAGGTCACCGTGGACTGTACCACCCCATATAAAGACCCACAGACCACCACCTCCCCACGCAAGGCAACAAACGGAACTATCACTCCTCGAAAGGCAAGCCAGACCCCTAACCAAGCAAACCACAACCTACTCCCACCCCACCCCAAGACCTCCCACGCAGACCCCCTGCCCCCCTTCTCTTCTCCAGTCCTGAGACCACGGAGCTGGAGGAGGTCTATACCATCCTGGATGAGGAGGTCTTGTCTCCAGTCTCTGTCTACAACCTGAGGGAGCACACCGTAGGCAACATCCAGGCTGACTCTGAGGAGAGCACACCCATGGGCAGCCTGGAGCCATCCCCAACCAAGGTGCCTCCTCGCCTGGGGGCAGAGGACAGCTGGGTGGGCTCACGTAGGGGTGTAGTGGAAGTGGACGAGCCAGGACAGGGCTATGGGGGTGTCAGTGATCCTACAGAGCTGGGGTCAGGGGGGGAGTGGGGGTCGTCATGGGGTTACAGGTGCCCATCTGTCAACAGCACAGTGTCTGACAGGTTGCTGTTGTGCCAGGACTCAGCAGGAAGTCACCTGATGGAGGTGGAGATTAACGTGGACGAGGATCCACTGGAGATTACCCTCACTTTACCGAGACACAACTGCACCTGGGTCGCTACCAGCCCAACCAAACAATACGCTGCTCCCCAGTTTAACCAACTAATCCCCTCTCACCGGTACGAACCCCAACTCTCCCAGTGTCCTTCCCCCCTCGTACAATCCTCACACCAGACCTCCCCTCGCAACACCCCATCAATAACCCCTCAAACCCAGCCCCCCCTCTTCGAAAGGCCACCCAACCCCAGCGCCCTCCGCCTGAACAGCCACCCCTCCACCCACAGCAGGACTGAGCTCTCCTTTGAGAACAGCAGAGACATTACCAGAGCCTACACCCAGCAGCACAGCTACAGTGGACCCACCCAGGCCCAGACCAGGGGCTACCAGGGTGGGCACACCCAGCCACAGACCAGGGGCTACCAGGGTGGGCACACCAGGGGCTACCAGGATGGGCACACCCAGGACCAGACCAGGGGCTACCAGGATGGGCACACCCAGGACCAGACCAGGGGCTACCAGGATGGGCACACCCAACTACAGACCAGGGGCTACCAGGATGGGCACACCCAGCTAAAGACCAGGGGCTACCAGGATGGGCACACCCAGGACCAGACCAGGGGCTGCCAGGATGGGCACACCCAGGACCAGACCAGGGGCTACCAGGGTGGGACAGGGGAAGGTCAGGATCAGTGTGAAGCATCAACCTGCTTCCAGAATGGGTTTTCCTCCTCTGAGTGTCTGACTGGTCTGTCTAGTATGTCTGGTTCAAGGTATGTTAGCTTCCCAAGAGACCGAGGCCTTTACTCCCCTATCTCAGACTGTGATGTGGCCTACAGCCATCTAGACTACAACTGCTTCAGGCCCTCCGCTGCCTCGGCATCCCCCTACACCCATCTGCAACCCCAGCCCCAATCAAATACCCAGCCTCTACCCCAGGCCCAACCCCAATCACACACCCAACCCCGACCCCAATCACACACCCAGCCCCAGTTCCAACCCCGTTCTGGCCCCCCTCCGCTGCCCCTCTCGGGCCCAACCCTTGCCCCTCCTCTACCTATCCCCAGACCACCCACAGCCCCCAGCCCCTGCAAGTCCAAGTCTCTGGGTGACCTGACATCAGAGGACATCTCCTGCAACTTCCACAGCAAGTACAACATCATCAGCCGCAGCTTTATCACCCCCTGTATGAAGGAGCGGAGGAGGATGAGGGGCCTGGGAGGTCTGTCCCAACGCCTGCAGTCTGCAGACCCCCTCACTGAGCAGCTCCGCAAACTAGTCACCCTGGAGGGGGATGACAGAGACCGGGACAGACTCCAGTCTCCCCAGCTGCCCCAGTTACCTCAGTTACCCCTCAAACCCTTCATTCCCCCAACACGCCCCTGCCCCCCCTCAAACTTTGTCCCTGATGCCCAGGAGGACTCCCCCCCGCTCCTCTCCCGCCGCCTTTCCTCTCGGAGCCAGAGCCGTGTGCGTCACATCAACAACCGCGCTCGAGAGAGGCAGCAGGAGGCTCTGAAGTCCCGGGACATGAGCGCCCCCTCCAGCGTGGGAGGGGTAGTGCTGCGTACTAAAGTAGCAGCAGGTCAGAACCCCCCAGCTAACAGACACTCCACAGGCTCTTACATAGCGGGCTACCTGGACCAGCTGGAGGACAGGGGGCTGCCTGAGGGGGCATGCAACACACTGGGGTACGGATACGGAGATCACTATGGTGATCATTATCATGATGACTCTCTGCTGCCCACAGACTCCTGTATAAGATCAGAACCGGAAGTCTACTTCCTGCTCAGACTCTGAACCCACTTCCTGGTTATCAGGAATGATGCATAATGTACTTCCAGAACACAGAAAATCAGCTTCCTGCTTATAACCGAGAAAAAACTAAAATATATATCCTGGTTGGTCTGTCCAGTAATACAGGTATGAAGTTAACTACCTGATTGGGTCTGACATTTTGTCTGTGAATGTAAAAATGTCCTGATCAGAATGTTCTGTAAATGTAATTTGGAACAGACTGTAAACCACTTCCTACTTTGATTGTACCTGTTTCCTGTCCTGAGTGTTCCTGTAATTCTACTTCCTGTTCAAGCTAACTCCACCTACATACAACGAAGCAAAAAATTGGAAACTTTCCAAAACCTCTGAAGGGAAGTGTTGTCTTATCAGAGGCCCGCTGGGCACAGACGTCAATTCACCGTCTCTTCCACGTTGGTTCAACGTCATTTAGTTGAAATGACGTGTAAACAACGTTGATTCAACCAGTGTGAGGCACTTTTAAAGAGCGTGATCTGTTTCATCAGAGAGCTTCCTCAAGTCTTCCTTTGTCCTCTCAGTGTGTTGTTTGTAAATATTCTACTGTACATTTGTTTTCAATGGACGGTGGTGTTATTTAGTTGACGGTACAGCTGTTTTCTGCATGTTAAACGTGGACATGTCCAGCATGACTATGCATCGATCTGTAGACATCACAGTGCACTACTGTCTTTGTACAGAACAAGTAATAGTGGGATTGGATGAAATACAGTACATAGACAGTACCATACAGTATGTAGACAGTACATAGACAGTACCATACAGTATGTAGACAGTACATAGACAGTACCATACAGTATGTAGACAGTACATAGACAGTACATAGACAGTACCATACAGTATGTAGACAGTACCATACAGTATGTAGACAGTACATAGACAGTACCATACAGTATGTAGACAGTACATAGACAGTACCATACAGTATGTAGACAGTACATAGACAGTACCATACAGTATGTAGACAGTACATAGACAGTACCATACAGTACATAGACAGTACCATACAGTATGTAGACAGTACAATACAGTACAATACAATACATAGACAGTACAATACAGTACAATACAGTACAATACAATACATAGACAGTACAATACAGTACAATACAGTACAATACAGTACATGTGCATAGACAGTACATAGACAGTACAATACAGTACATAGACCGTGCATAGACAGTACATAGACAGTACAATACAGTACATAGACAGTACCATACAGTACAATACAATACATAGACAGTACAATGCAGTACAATACAGTACATTACAGTACATAGACTGTGCAATAGGGTACATAGACAATACACTACAGTACAATACAGTACCTATACTATACAATACAGTACTATACAGTACAATGCAGTATAATACAGTACAATACAGTACATTGACAGAACAATACAGTACATACAGTATACATAAAATGTGCAATACAGTACAATACAGTACATAGACAGTAAAATATAGTACATAGACAGTAAAATACAGTACATAGACAGTAAAATATAGTACATAGACAGTAAAATACAGTACATAGACAGTAAAATATAGTACATAGACAGTAAAATACAGTACATAGACAGTAAAATATAGTACATAGACAGTACAATGCAGTACATAGACTGTACAATACAATACATAATTAGTACAATACAGTACATAGACTTGACTTGCTCGGACTTCTCGCTTTCTACGATTTTAAACACTATCAGATACTTTTTTGAGTTTAAATGCTTTTATTTTTTTTTATAATTACTTTAATACAGACTGCAACAAAAAGAAAGAAGGGAAAAAAACATGTTGGGGGGTTTCTGGTTATTACTATAGGTCTGGTTATTACTATAGGTCTGGTTATTACTATAGGTCTGGTTATTACTACTATAGGTCTGGTTATTACTATAGGTCTGGTTATTACTACTATAGGTCTGGTTATTACTATAGGTCTGGTTATTACTATAGGTCTGGTTATTACTATAGGTCTGGTTATTACTATAGGTCTGGTTATTACTACTATAGGTCTGGTTATTACTATAGGTCTGGTTATTACTATAGGTCTGGTTATTACTATAGGTCTGGTTATTACTATAGGTCTGGTTATTATAGGTCTGGTTATTACTATAGGTCTGGTTATTACTATAGGTCTGGTTATTACTATAGGTCTGGTTATTACTATAGGTCTGGTTATTACTAGGTCTAGGTCTGGTTATTACTATAGGTCTGGTTATTACTATAGGTCTGGTTATTACTATAGGTCTGGTTATTACTATAGGTCTGGTTATTACTATAGGTCTGGTTATTACTATAGGTCTGGTTATTACTATAGGTCTGGTTATTACTATAGGTCTGGTTATTACTATAGGTCTGGTTATTACTATAGGTCTGGTTATTACTATAGGTCTGGTTATTACTATAGGTCTGGTTATTACTATAGGTCTGGTTATTACTATAGGTCTGGTTACTTAGGTCTGGTTATTACTATAGGTCTGGTTATTACTATAGGTCTGGTTATTACTATAGGTCTGGTTATTACTATAGGTCTGGTTATTACTATAGGTCTGGTTATTACTATAGGTCTGGTTATTACTATAGGTCTGGTTATTCTGGTTATTACTAGGTCTGGTTATTACTATAGGTCTGGTTATTACTATAGGTCTGGTTATTACTATAGGTCTGGTTATTACTATAGGTCTGGTTATTACTATAGGTCTGGTTATTAGGTCTACTATAGGTCTGGTTATTACTATAGGTCTGGTTATTACTTAGGTCTGGTTATTACTATAGGTCTGGTTATTACTATAGGTCTGGTTATTACTATAGGTCTGGTTATTACTATAGGTCTGGTTATTACTATAGGTCTGGTTATTACTATAGGTCTGGTTATTACTATAGGTCTGGTTATTACTATAGGTCTGGTTATTACTATAGGTCTGGTTATTACTATAGGTCTGGTTATTACTATAGGTCTGGTTATTACTATAGGTCTGGTTATTACTATAGGTCTGGTTATTACTATAGGTCTGGTTATTACTATAGGTCTGGTTATTACTATAGGTCTGGTTATTACTACTATAGGTCTGGTTATTACTATAGGTCTGGTTATTACTATAGGTCTGGTTATTACTATAGGTCTGGTTATTACTACTATAGGTCTGGTTATTACTATAGGTCTGGTTATTACTAGGTCTGGTTATTACTATAGGTCTGGTTATTACTGGTTATTACTATAGGTCTGGTTATTACTACTATAGGTCTGGTTATTACTACTATAGGTCTGGTTATTACTATAGGTCTGGTTATTACTATAGGTCTGGTTATTACTATAGGTCTGGTTATTACTATAGGTCTGGTTATTACTATAGGTCTGGTTATTACTATAGGTCTGGTTATTACTACTATAGGTCTGGTTATTACTACTATAGGTCTGGTTATTACTATAGGTCTGGTTATTACTATAGGTCTGGTTATTACTATAGGTCTGGGTTATTACTATAGGTCTGGTTATTACTATAGGTCTGGTTATTACTACTATAGGTCTGGTTATTACTATAGGTCTGGTTATTACTATAGGTCTGGTTATTACTATAGGTCTGGTTATTACTATAGGTCTGGTTATTACATTTTTTCTTTCAGTCACATGTTTCCATGAACAGAAACACAGTGGACTAGGTAGATGAGGCCTTTGGGCTGGATCAGGCTGCGTGATTTTATTCTTCTTTTCAGTGTTAAACACATTGTTTTTTCTTTGTTTATGGTCCCTCAGAAGATTCATGTGAGCATTTTCCTACCGATGGAATAAAATTCTGAAACTTTTTTTACACGGCAATTGTGTCTGTTTGTCCTCTATTTTCTATCTTGATTGTGTATTCTCTTCTCTCTTAGTCTTTATATTCCACAATCTTTCTCTCCAGCGGTCTCTCTCACACTCTTTTAATTGTTTAACAAGGTTGCAACTACTGAGGTATACAAGTGCCCTTGCCATGGTATGTACACACAACACACTCACACACACAGCCCCCCCCCCTCCCTCTGTGTTATTGTATCTTGCTGTGTGTGGCTAATGGGTAGATAATAGGATGTAATTTCTTGTGAAATTAGCAGTAATGGAGATGAGAAATAGCACACCTGCGACCATCTAAATCCTCAAAAAACATATTGTTCAAAATAACAAGTCCCCCTGTCTCCCTTACTTATCTTTCTGTGTCAAGCTGTTGCCACTAACAGCAACACTCAGGAGGCCTGCGATTTAGGTTCTCAGTGTGTCATCTTGTTGACTCCATGTATTCTCTATGATCTCTGGTCATTATAAATAACCTCCCTTACCCTCCACTGGGCCAGATCAGGGAAGGCTGCTGTCAGACCCAATGCTAGGAGATAGAGACTTGTTGTTGACTGCCCAAACAGCAGAGAACCACTTAGGCTGATCTTAGCAGGGAGGAAGTCAGTTAACAGGCTGGATGTTCAGACACGGAGGATTTATGATCATAATCTTCACACTCTTGTAACTCATCTGTACGTTTGATCAATATCACTGTGCTGTAGCGTTTCATGTTTTTACCAGTATATAGAAACGGCATTGGGGGTGGTTTTGGTCTGGTCTGGTCAACTTCCTGCCTGCCTGTGTGTCCAGAGGAGCTTTCCCATGTCCCCCTGGTTCACCTGGCTGACACAGGCCATTCCCCTGCTACTGCCCTGGCTGGTCAGGGTTGGGGTAGCGATGGCTCAGGCAACTGTGTGTTCACGGTGGGACCATTCGGTCGGTCTGGATGACCTTGGTCTATCCCAGGAAGGTGATGTGGTGATCGGGGCTGTCTTCCCTATACATAACCTCCCCCCTGCTCCAGACCTGAGCTTCAGCCAACACCCTAACCTGCAGTCCTGTGTCAAGTAAGTTCCTTTGGTTATTTCTGTTCTCTTTTTTTTAATCGCACTTTGACCTTTTCTTGTGACTTTCTTTTCAAAGGATGTGAAATTCTATCTTTGTTTATTCTTTTGATGAGTCCTTTTTTATTTATTTTATTTTGTAACAGCATTTCTTTTTAGCAGGGGTACTTTTCCTTCATTTGAATATAACCTTTATTTAACTAGGCAAGTCAGTTAAGAACAAATTCTTATTTTCAATGACGGCCTGGGAACAGTGGGTTAACTGCCTGTTCAGGGGCAGAACGACAGATTTGTACCTTGTCAGCTCGGGGGTTTGAACTTGCAACCTTCCGGTTACTAGTCCAACGCTCTAACCACTAGGCTACCCTAGTAGAACACTTTTTTTTCTTTCGTGTAATGATTTGATCTGAATGTTGTTCTCTTCAGAAGGTGTTTTGTCCTTCCACTGCGTCCCGTTTCACGGTACTGAAATGGAAAAAGTTCCTTTTGCTTTTGTTTTTACACAGAATCGTAATCACGTCAAAAATGAAATGTTCATCATTTTTGCAATCAATTTAAAATCTGATGTTAACAAATTGTCTGCAAAAACAATTAACATTTAATAATGATCTTTGTTTTTTTGTCTAACTTATTTGCTTAAAGTGCCATTGTTTTCTCCTCAGATGTTTAGCACAGTTCTCTCTCTATCTGAGTATAATGAGAGAAGGCATATTTCTTGAAAATGCAAAACACTTAAATAATCTTGATGTTATAGAGTGTGGTATTTTTCCGTTGTCAACTTGATTCTCAGTTTAGACGGATAAGATTGATGTTCAACATTAAATCAGTTTTTCTTAGTGCTGTTTATTAAGGTTGAATGTTGTTTCTCCTCATGATCAATCACATTAATCTGATTACAAGGTTACACCATGCTCATTTACACATGTTGAATTTTGCTCTGTCATCTCTCTCTCTCCCTCTCTCTCTCTCTCTCTCTCTCTCTCTCTCTCTCTCTCTCTCTCTCTCTCTCTCCCTCTCTCTCCCTCTCTCTCCCCCTCCCTCTCTCTCCCTCTCTCTCTCTCTCTCTCTCTCTCTCTCTCCTCTCTCTCTCTCTCTCTCTCTCCCTCTCTCTCCCTCTCTCTCCCCCTCCCTCTCTCTCTCTCTCTCTCTCTCTCCTCTCTCTCTCTCTCTCTCTCTCTCTCTCTCCCTCTCTCTCCCCCTCTCTCCCTCTCTCTCTCTCTCTCTCTCTCTCTCTCTCTCTCTTTCGCCCTGTCTTTCTATCTCTCATGTTTACCTTCTCATCTCACATCCCTGTTCTCAGTTTCCAGGAGGAACCGTTGAGATGGGTGCACGCACTGGTGTTTGCAGTGGATGAGATTAACCGTAACCCCTTCCTGCTGCCGGGAGTCCGGCTGGGCTACCGTGTCCTGGACAGCTGTGGTCAGCACCCCTGGAGCTTGCGAGGGGCACTGGCCTTGGTGTCAGGGGGGAGCCTTAGATGTGAATCTACAGAGCTTTCTAACCTCAAATGTGATTTGAACCTAAAATGAATATCTATTGAAAAGGATTTGCCATTAATATTGTGAAGATCCTACACTAAATGAATAGCAAATAGCTCATGTATGCTATCATGTCGTTCTGATTATAGAATCATGTTAAAATGTTATGTGTATCCTGTCCAGCATGGCCATCAAGCGACTCCCACGTTCCTCTGGTCATTGGTGATGCATCGTCCACTCAGGCCATCATCCTGGCCAGGACCCTGGGGCCCCTCTCTGTGCCTGTGGTCAGTCTCTCTCTCTCTCTCTCTCTCTCTCTCTCTCTCTCTCTACACAACCAGGACATACTGTGGCTAGAAACATTACCATATTGCTTAATTCATCATATTTCAGATTGTCTAGTATTTACTGAGACATTTTAAGAGGGTATTTAATACTTCATTGATGTTATTGTGTTGAAATGCCCTCAGTCTCTCTCTACAACCAGGAAATACATACCTAGAAAGATTGCCATTATGCTTTAATGAATTATAATTCAGCTGGTCTAGTATTTAGTGAGAAATGATTGATTTAATGGTGTTGTCCTCAGATCAGTTACCAGGCCAGCTGTGGCTGTCTAAGTGACAGACATGAGTTCCCTAACTTCTTCAGGACCATCCCCAGTGATGTCTACCAAGCCCTCACCATGGCCCGGCTCACCAGGCTCTTGGGATGGACCTGGGTCGGGGCTATCGCTGCAGACAACGACTACGGTCGTCAGGCCATACAGGTCTATCTTTAACTTTTCATTTTGTTGTTGGTTGCTGCTCTTCTTTATTGAAGACACTTGTCTGTTGATTTATTTATTATTATTTAGTTAATTATATGTTTCTTTATAGTAACTTTGACTTTTGACTTTATTAATTCTTGGTCAAATTGTAGAATTTACATACTAAAAAATTGCAAGAAATTTGATGGTATTTCTAATACTGCATCCCGCTCTATTTTATTTGTAACTTCTACATCAGTATTTTGATTATTTGTCTCGCTCCCTGTGCTTCATATTTGATCCCCAGGTGTTTGAGGCGGCGGTTCGGGGGACGGGGGTCTGCCTGGCGTTCTTTGAGACCCTCAACCGGGCGAACCTGGTGAGGGATGTGGAACGAGCAGCAGACACGGTCCAGGCCTCGACAGCACGGGTCATCCTGGTCTTCCTCTGGTACACTGACATAGGGGCGTTACTCCTGGAGCTGGGGAGGAGAAACGTGACGGACAGGCAGTTTCTGGCCAGTGAGGCATGGAGCACCAGCGGACAACTGCTACGGAACCCCGCCCTCTTTAACGTCTCTCGGGGTGTATTGGGTGTGGCTATCCGTAGTGCACCTATGCCTGGCTTTGAAGCCCACCTTCGAAGTCTCCACCCCTCTCGTCGCCCCGGAGACGTCCTGTTGAAGGAACTCTGGGAAACGGAGTTTGGGTGTAGCCCTGGAGCAGCACATGGACACGACACGTCTCTGCTCCCCTCTCCCCTTCCTCCAACCCCCTCGGAGTCACTACCACATCCCCCTCCTCCCACCTCCAGTTCCTCCCGTATACGCCTGGCCTCCTGCAGTGGGGCAGAGACTCTGGAGATGGTGCAGAGCCCTTTCACAGACACCTCTCAGCTGAGAGTAACCTATAATGTGTATCTGGCTGTGTATGCTGCAGCCCACGCCCTCCACAGCCTGCTGTCCTGCCCCCAGAAAGACAGCCCTTCCTGGGGTAACAGCTTCACCTGCTCCCCTCCTCACAAGATCAGCCCAGCAGAGGTACACACACATCTATTGCATGTTCAGTAGAATTGCTTATGCAAATGCTAATTAATATAATTAAATATTCATGTCAACTTAATAGTTGCTATGGGGATATGTTTCGAGCAAGGTTGGGGAGTAATGGATTAAATGTAATTTGATACACATGTCCGTTACCAGCAAAAATATTGTAATCAGATTACAGGTACTTTTGATAAACTAGACAATTACCTTGAAGATTACTTTTAAATTCATAAATGATGTTGGCTGAAAAAAACTTCTCTGGTTTCTCAATAACGTTCAATCCAGCATGGAAAAACAAGTCGTAAATTTAAATGAAGTCACTTATTACTGATATTTACGTAGTGCATTGATGTGAATCACACTGCTGCTCTCTCATTTAGCTGTTTGCGCTTTACGGATTGTGGTTGTTGTGGATGGCTGATCACAAATCCAAATGTGTATTTGAACCTGACAATGGTTGAATTCAAGTAGTTTAAGATGCCTGATCAATCATCATTTGAAACCAGTGGGACATCCTGTGAAAAATGCACTCTTGCAACAGCTACATCTTGCGGATCACAGCCTATGGATTAAAAGTGGGGGCTTTATTCCTCAATCTAAGGAGAAAGTAAATCAGATTACGTTACAGAGTTTGGGTAATCCACAAGTTACATTACTGATTACAATTTTTGGACATGTAACTGTAACAGATTACATTTAGAAAGTAACCTACCCTACCCTGGTGTTTAGTTATTACATCATATTAACAGTGTCATCCAGAAGGCGAGGTCAGTACAGGTGCATCAAAGCTGGGACCGAAAGACTGAAAAACAGCTTCTATCTCAAGGCCATCAGACTGTTAAACAGCCACCACTAACATTGAGTGGCTGCTGCCAACACACTGACTCAACTCCAGCCACTTTAATAATGGGAATTGATGGGAAATGATGTAAAATATATCACTAGCCACTTTAAACAATGCTACCTAATATAATGTTACTTACCCTACATTATTCATCTCATATGCATACGTATATACTGTACTCTATATCATCTACTGCATCCTTATGTAATACATGTATCACTAGCCACTTTAACTATGCCACTTTGTTTACATACTCATCTCATATGTATATACTGTACTCGATACCATCTACTGTATCTTGCCTATGCTGCTCTGTACCATCACTCATTCATATATCTTTATGTTCATATTCTTTATCCCCTTACACTGTGTATAAGACAGTAGTTTTGGAATTGTTAGTTAGATTACTTGTTGGTTATTACTGCATTGTCGGAACTAGAAGCACAAGCATTTCGCTACACTCGCATTAACATCTGCTAACCATGTGTATGTGACCATTAACATCTGACCATTAACAACCATGTGTATGTGACCATTAACATCTGCTAACCATGTGACCATTAACATCTGCTAACCATGTGACCATTAACATCTGCTAACCATGTGACCATTAACATCTGCTAACCATGTGTACGTGACCATTAACATCTGCTAACCATGTGTATGTGACCATTAACATCTGCTAACCATGTGACCATTAACATCTGCTAACCATGTGTATGTGACCATTAACATCTGCTAACCATGTGACCATTAACATCTGCTAACCATGTGACCATTAACATCTGCTAACCATGTGTATGTGACAAATAACATTTGATTTGATTTGATTTGTCTCTCCTCTCCTCCAAGCTGTTGCAGCACCTGAACCAGGTTAACTTCACCACTCCACTTGGGGAGCCGTTTTACTTCCGGGGCGCGGATGTCCCTGCTGTCTACGACCTTGTGAACTGGCAGGCCACGCCCCAGGGGTTGCTCAAACTTGTCACGATTGGCCGAGTAGAAGGGTCCAATATCCTCATCGACCAATCAGCCATCCAGTGGAACGCAGGATCTAATATGGTAAGAAAGACCATTTTTAAAACACGAACTGAAAGGTTTTGTTCAATTGAAATTCATTTCGTGGCGTGTACAGGTGCCTGTGTCAGTGTGCAGTGACAGCTGTTCCCCAGGCACTCGTGTAGCCAGGAGGAAAGGGGAGCCTGTCTGCTGCTTCGACTGCATCTCCTGTGCTGAGGGAGAGGTCAGCAACACCACAGGTCAGTGAACTGTGATGTTGGGGTAGAATATCATTTTAAACAATGAAAGGGCGTTCTTAATTAGCCGTTATTGACCTGATCTCTCTCGAATAAAATATTCTACTTTAATTAAGACTTAATTAGACTGAATAAGTAATTTATGCTTTTCAATTGTCATTGTAACTTGTTCAATCTCCCAGGCTCTCTACAATGTGACCGTTGTCCTCTGGAGTTCTGGTCCAACGGCAATCGGACGGCCTGCATCCCTCGTCAGCTCGAGTTCCTCTCCTTCAACGACACCATGGGCGTCACTCTGACCACTGTTGCCGTGTGCGGCGCTGTGGCAACAGCGGCTGTGTTTATGCTCTTTGTGTACCACCGCCACACCCCTCTGGTAAGAGCTTTGATACAGTGTTACATCGGGTACGGGATAAAATGGAGAACTCTTCTATGGTATCATGTGTGTCTAACCATTCTTCTCAATCCAGGTGCGGGCCAACAACTCAGAGCTGAGTTTCCTGCTTCTCCTGTCACTCAAGCTCTGCTTCCTGTGTTCGTTGGTGTTCATTGGGCGTCCCTCGGTGTGGGCGTGTCAGATCCGCCAGGCGGCGTTTGGGGTCATCTTTGTGCTCTGTCTCTCCTGCCTCCTTGTCAAGACCATCGTGGTTCTGGCTGCGTTCCGCTCAGCCAGGCCCGGTGCTGGGCAGCTGATGAGGTGGTTTGGACCCGTTCAGCAGAGAGGGAGTGTCTTCCTCTTTACCAGTGTTCAGGTGAGCGCTTTAACATTAAAATAACTTCAAGTCACCTAACTGAATGAATCAGTATTTTACTGTATAAGATGAGTAAAGATGAGTTTGTAAACGCAGGTGATCATCTGCGCCGTGTGGTTGTCGATAAGTCCTCCCCTGCCTTACCGTGACCTAGGCCTCAAGGGGTCTAAGGTCATCCTGGAATGTGAGATGGGCTCTGTGGCCGGCTTCTCTCTGGTGCTGGGCTACATAGGCTTGCTGGCCTCTCTCTGTCTCCTCTTAGCCTTCCTGGCCAGGAAACTCCCTGACAACTTCAACGAGGCCAAGTTTATCACCTTCAGCATGCTGATCTTCTGTGCTGTATGGATCTCCTTCGTCCCTGCCTACGTCAGCTCTCCTGGGATGTATGCAGATGCGGTGGAGATATTCGCCATCTTAGCATCCAGCTTTGGGCTGCTGTTCTGTCTGTTTGCTCCAAAGTGTTTCATCATCCTCCTGAGACCAGAGAGAAACACCAAGAAACACATGATGTCCAAATAGAAACCACCCAGAAACACATGATGTCCAATTAGAAACCACCCAGAAACACATGATGTCCAAATAGAAACCACCCAGAAACACATGATGTCCAATTAGAAACCACCAAGAAACACATGATGTCCAATTAGAAACCACCAAGAAACACATGATGTCCAATTAGAAACCACCAAGAAACAAACCAATTAGAAACCAAGAAACACATGATGTCCAATTAGAAACCACCAAGAAACACATGATGTCCAATTAGAAACCACCAAGAAACACATGATGTCCAATTAGAAACCACCAAGAAACACATGATGTCCAATTAGAAACCACCAAGAAACACATGATGTCCAATTAGAAACCACCAAGAAACACATGATGTCCAATTAGAAACCACCAAGAAACACATGATGTCCAATTAGAAAACCAAGAAACACATGATGTCCAATTAAAACCACCAAGAAACACATGATGTCCAATTAGAAACCACCAAGAAACACATGATGTCCAATTAGAAACCACCAAGAAACACATGATGTCCAATTAGAAACCACCAAGAAACACATGATGTCCAATTAGAAACCACCAAGGAACACATGATGTCCAATTAGAAACCACCAAGAAACACATTATATAATTAAACAATCAGGACCGAGAGGGTGTGGTATATGGCCAATATTCCACGGTTAAGGGCTGTTCTTATGCACAACACAACGTGGAGTGCCTGGACACAACCATTAGCCTTTGTATATTAGCCATATGACACAAACACCCGAGGTGCCTTATTGCTATTATAATTACCAATGTAATTAGAGCAGTAAAAATACATTTTTGTCATACCCGTGGTATACGGTCTGATATACCACGGCTTTCGGCCAATCAGCATTCAGGGCTCGAACCAAGCAGTTTATAATATAGTAAAGTCTTCAATGTGTTTAGTTAAATCACATGTATATGGTTAAACAGAACAAATAAAGACATTGTATAAAACCCACAAACTTTTCAGACAAAACCTAAACAAGTTGATGGACACAAACTTTCACAAACCATCATCTTTAATTCCATTTCTCACCTGAAAGCCAGTTCTGAAAACACACACCAAGCCAAACTTTCACAAACCATCATCGATAGACTTTAATGAATTCCATTTCTCACCTGAAAGCCAGTTCTGAAAACACACACCAAGCCATTTAAATTACGTACGTTAATAAAAATGTTAATTCCTTTCACATTTTATGAAGTGTGTAATTCTCTTCCCGTATGAGACTGTTTTTAATGACATAAATCTTTGCTAAGGTTCAATAAAAACACATTCAAGCAGCTCCTTTGAAGTCAGAATGTTTTATTTAATAAAAAATGTTGACTTTGATGAATAATTAATTCATGGATGAATGAATATGGAAGCAGAACCCTTTAGAGGGAGCAGGAATGTTATGCTGTTTCATTCTTTAATTAATTGATTGATTAAAAAAAAAGTGTATGCAGAAATCCACTCATCAGGGATCCACTCATCAGGGATCCACTCATCAGGGATAATGAAGATTAAAGCCACACACGTATACAGATGAAATCAAAAGCCTACTTAACAGCCCAAATAACTTAATCATGTATTAATCTGATGAATATTTAATCACAGAACATAATTATAATCAATAGTAGATCACTACACACTGACAAAATAAAAAATGAAATATCTTTCTAGTCATCAAACTCAAAACATAAAAGGTTCTTCTTTCCTTTTCTGACAGAAGTGGAAACTATCTTGGCGTGAAAGAAATAGAATGTTGGAGAAGGAAAAAGAGCTACTTAAAACAATTTGAGACCCTCATACTCTGTTACTATACTTGTCTATTATCCTTTATTTATGTTGAAAGAGTGACAAGAAAATACCTAGCAGGTATAATACTTCCACCTAGTGGTCATATTTCAGATCAGTGGAGAGAGGAACTTTTATTTTTATTTTAACCTTTATTTAACTTGGCAAGTCAGTTAAGAACAAATTCTTATTTACAATGACAGTGTGTTAACTGCCTTGTTCAGGGGCAGAAGGATCTTTACCTTGTCAGCTAAAGGAGACAAGGAGAGGATTCCACTGTAGACTATTACTATCACTAGTTACCTTGCAGATGGTCTCCAGCGCGTACAGAGCAGACTCTCCAGGCTGGATGATGACGAGGACAGGCTGGTCGTTAGGAAGACACACCCGGGACGGGGTCAGGTGGTCAGGCACCCAGATATCACTGTCTGTCATGTGACTGTCTGAGTTGACCTGAGGAAGACTCTTCCCCTCATGACTCTTCTGGAGAGATAGAAAGACATGGTTTAGAACTAGCTTGTTTGCTTTATTTTAATTTGATTTAACCTTTATTTAAGAACTAATTATTATTTTACAATGACGACCTAGGAACAGTGGGTTAACTGCCTTGTTCAGGGGCAGAACGACAGATTTGCACCTTGTCAGCTAAAGGAGACAAGGAGAGGATTCCACTGTAGACTATTGGTATGGTATTACATAAGCCATTGTGAGAATCTCAATTTAATTTCCTTGATTACTTGTGTCCTCTCTCCTCACTCTCCTTCTCAAATCCATTGGATGAGAGGGTCAGATGCCCCGGCCCAATGACCTTCTCATCCAATGGGTTTTGAAAAGAAGGCGAGGAGAGAGGACTCGAAGAATAAAGGAATTGAAAGGAAATTCTCCCTATGTATTAGTTGTGGCCCGGACCATCAGAGCCTTCTTGGTGTTCCTCTCTGGCCTCAGCAGATTGATGTAACACTTTAGGCCGAACAGCGCCACCAGGAGGCCAAAGCTGGAAGCTAAGATGGCAAATATTTCCACAGCGCCTGCGTACTTCCCAGGAGAGCTGACGTAGGTTACATGGGTGCCTGGGAGACAGCTCTCACTGCACACTGGTGGGGGGCGGGCTACATGGGTGCCTGGGAGACAGCTCTCACTGCACACTGGTGGGGGGCTACATGGGTGCCTGGGAGACAGCTCTCACTGCACACTGGTGGGGGGGGGGCTACATGGGTGCCTGGGAGGCGGCTCTCACTGCACACTGATTGGGGGCGGGCTACATGGGTGCCTGGGAGACCGCTCTCACTGCACACTGATTGGGGGCGGGCTACATGGGTGCCTGGGAGACCGCTCTCACTGCACACTGATTGGGGGCGGGAGGGGCTATAAGGGCGACGGTGAGAGGGAATAGCAAACTTTTATATGCCCATATTTGCTCTCCAATGTTTTACACTTTAGCTTTTGCAGTAGTGAAATATGTTATTTCACTTTTCAAATGACCTTTTGTGACTCAAAGTTACAGAATATTGTATTCTCGTCCCGTGTAAACTCTGTTCCTGCGAGGGCTGATTAGTCGACCACAGCCTGAACGCTCCCAGCTGACCAGATGAGGGGGATGGAGGGATGGAAGGAAGGAGGGAGAGATGGGGAGATGTAGGGAAGGAGGTAAGAAAGGGAGTGGATATTGAGAAAGATAGTATATAGTCAGGGGACCTTGACAAAGAAAACAATAAACATAAGGAAACCGTTAGCAAAGTTTCCGTCTCTACCTGTGTGTGTACAGTGCCTTGCAAAAGTATACATCCCCCTTGGCGTTTTTCCTATTTTGTTGCATTACAACCTGTAATTTAAATATATATTTATTTGGATTTCATGTAATGGACATACACAAAATAAAGGTAAAAATAAACTCTGAAAGGTCCCAGAGTCTGCAAAACCACTAAGCAAGGGGTACCACCAAGCAAGTGGCACTATGAAGACCAAGGAGCTCTCCAAACAGGTCAGGGGCAAAGTTGTGGAGAAGTACAGATCAGGGTTGGGTTTGAAATAAAATATCCCAAACTCTGAACATCCCACGGAGCACCATTAAATCCATTATTAAAAAAATGGAAAGAATATGATACCACAACAAACCTGCCAAGAGAGAGCCGCCCACCAAAACTCACGGACCAGGCAAGGAGGGCATTAATTAAAACCTCTCTAGGGTATGTGGGACGCGCCCCACCTGGCCATCATCCAGTGAGATTGCAGAGCGCCAAATTCAAATACGTAAATACTCATTATAGAAATTCAGAAAAGATACAACCTATTTTACATTGGTTTAAAGATGAACTTCTTGTGAATCCAACCACGGTGTCAGATTTCAAAAATGCTTTATGGCGAAAGCATACCTTACGATTATTTGAGAACATCGCCCAGCAGACAATTCATTACAAACAGTAACCAGCCAAGTAGAAGAGTTACACAAGTCAGAAATAGAGATAAAATGAATCACTTACCTTTGATGATCTTCAAATTTTTTCCGTTGATCTAGGCTATATATGGACCGATTTAATCGGAAAAAAGACCCAATAGTGATTATGGGACATCTAGGAGTGCCAACAAAGAAGATGGTCAAAGGTAATGAATGTTTTCTATTTTATTGTGCGGTTTGTGTAACGCCGAAATGCTAATTATTTTGTTTACGTCCCCTGCGGGTCTTTTGTGTTGTAGTGTATTGTTACATGCTATCAGATAATAGCTTCTCATGCTTTCGCCGAAAAGCATTTTAAAAATCTGACTCGTTGCCTGGATTCACAACGAGTGTAGCTTTAATTCAATACCCTGCATGTGTATTTTAATGAACGTTTGAGTTTTAACTAATACTATTAGCATTTAGCGTAGCGCATTTGCATTTCCAGAGCTCTAGTTGGGACGCAAGCGTCCCGAATAGAGGCAAGAGGTTAAGGAAAACGCTCTGTCTGGCGCAAACCCAACACCTCTCATTACTCCGAGAAAACCATCCCCACAGTGAAGCATGGTGGTGGCAGCATCATGCTGTTGAAATGTTTTTCATCGGCAGGAACTGGGAAATTGGTCAGAATCGAAGGAATGATGGAGGGAGCTACAGTAAATACAGGGAAATTCTTGAGGGAAACCTGTTTCAGTCTTCCAGAGATTTGAGACTGGGACGGAGGTTCAACTTCCAGCAGGACAATGACCCGAAGCATACTGCTAAAGCAACACTCGAGTGGTTTAAACATTTAAATGTCTTGGAATTGTCACATCTGCTCCTGCTACGCGCTCTGGTATTCATCCGGTCTCTTCTTGACCTGCAGGTACTTCCTCTGTACACTCTCTCTCTCCCTCTCCCTCTCTGTGTGATTGTGTGGTTGGAGACAGTTGTGCTGGAGTCAGAGCAGATCCCTACCAGCTGCAACTCGTTCCATAATCAAGACCTCTACAAATTCTCAGTCCTGACACTTCCACTCTGCCAGATCGTAATCTCTGCTCAGTCAGTTCATGATTCTAACCATTTATGATTACTCAAGATCCTGTTACTCTGCTGTGCCTGTTTCCCTGCCTGACAATGTTTATCCTCTCATTGCAGTTACCGCTCTGTCTCTGGCTCCTGTCTCCTGTTCCACATCTCACCATCCAACTATCTTGATCTGGATTTTACTCACCACTACTACCTTGGATTCCCCTCAGGACCTGTTCACCCTGTTCTACTCAGCCAACTCCAACCTCAGTCTCCACATCTCACCCCCACTACCTTGGATTCCCCTCAGGACCTGTTTACCCTGTTCTACTCAGCCAACTCCAACCTCAGTCTCCACATCTCACCCCCACTACCTTGGATTCCCCTCAGGACCTGTTCACCCTGTTCTACTCAGCCAACTCCAACCTCAGTCTCCACATCTCACCCCCACTACCTTGGATTCCCCTCAGGACCTGTTTATCCTGTTCTACTCAGCCAACTCCAACCTCAGTCTCCACATCTCACCACCACTACCTTGGATTCCCCTCAGGACCTGTTTATCCTGTTCTACTCAGCCAACTCCAACCTCAGTCTCCACATCTCACCACCACTACCTTGGATTCCCCTCAGGACCTGTTTATCCTGTTCTACTCAGCCAACTCCAACCTCAGTCTCCACATCTCACCACCACTACCTTGGATTCCCCTCAGGACCTGTTTATCCTGTTCTACTCAGCCAACTCCAACCTCAGTCTCCACATCTCACCACCACTACCTTGGATTCTCCTCAGGACCTGTTTATCCTGTTCTACTCAGCCAACTCCAACCTCAGTCTCCACATCTCACCACCACTACATTGGATTCCCCTCAGGACCTGTTCACCCTGTTCTACTCAGCCAACTCCAACCTCAGTCTCCACATCTCACCCCCACTACCTTGGATTCCCCTCAGGACCTGTTTATCCTGTTCTACTCAGCCAACTCCAACCTCAGTCTCCACATCTCACCACCACTACCTTGGATTCCCCTCAGGACCTGTTCACCCTGTTCTACTCAGCCAACTCCAACCTCAGTCTCCACATCTCACCCCCACTACCTTGGATTCCCCTCAGGACCTGTTTATCCTGTTCTACTCAGCCAACTCCAACCTCAGTCTCCACATCTCACCCCCACTACCTTGGATTCCCCTCAGGACCTGTTTACCCTGTTCTACTCAGCCAACTCCAACCTCAGTCTCCACATCTCACCACCACTACCTTGGATTCCCCTCAGGACCTGTTTACCCTGTTCTACTCAGCCAACTCCAACCTCAGTCTCCACATCTCACCACCACTACCTTGGATTCCCCTCAGGACCTGTTTATCCTGTTCTACTCAGCCAACTCCAACCTCAGTCTCCACATCTCACCACCACTACCTTGGATTCCCCTCAGGACCTGTTTACCCTGTTCTACTCAGCCAACTCCAACCTCAGTCTCCACATCTCACCACCACTACCTTGGATTCCCCTCAGGACCTGTTTATCCTGTTCTACTCAGCCAACTCCAACCTCAGTCTCCACATTTACATTTACATTTACATTTAAGTCATTTAGCAGACGCTCTTATCCAGAGCGACTTCCACATCTCACCACCACTACCTTGGATTCCCCTCAGGACCTGTTTATCCTGTTCTACTCAGCCAACTCCAACCTCAGTCTCCACATCTCACCACCACTACCTTGGATTCCCCTCAGGACCTGTTTATCCTGTTCTACTCAGCCAACTCCAACCTCAGTCTCCACATCTCACCACCACTACCTTGGATTCCCCTCAGGACCTGTTTATCCTGTTCTACTCAGCCAACTCCAACCTCAGTCTCCACATCTGGTTTTTCTGCAACTCATCCAAGCTTCCCCGGATCTGCACTCCATATCTCCCTGTGTAACAATAAATATTTTGGTTATTTCATCCCTGTTTCCTCATATGAGTCTGCTCTTGCGTCCCCCTGTGTCACTCCGCATAACATGAATGGCCTTGTCAAAGCCTAGACCTCAATCCAATTGAGAATCTGTGGAATGACTTAAAGATTGCTGTAGACCAGCGGAACCCATCCAACTTGAAGGAGCTGGAGCACTGCAAAAGGTGGCTCTACAAAGTATTGACTTTGGGGGGGATGAATAGTTATGCACCTTCAAGTTTTCTGTTTTTTTTTTGTCTTATTTCTTGTTTGTTTCACAATAAAACATATTTTGCATCATCAAAGTGGTAGGCATATTGTGTAAATCAAATGATACAAACCCCCCCAAAAATACATTTTAATTCCAGGTTGTAAGACAACAAAACAAAAATGCCAAGGGGGGGTGAATACTTTCGCACGCCACTATATATATATGTGTGTGTGTGTGTGTGTGTGTGTGTGTGTGTGAATATATCCCACCACTGAAAGGTCCTCTCTGCAGTAGGTCATGAAGGGCCATGCATGGGAGCAGGTAGACGTCGTTGGACAACCACCCCACTCTAACGATGTATTTCACCACTTCATTCCGTCCACCAGAGGGAGCAAGTAGGCCTCGTTGGAGAACCACCATCACCAGAGCAGAGGACTGCTTGATCTCAACCCACAATCCTATGCAGCTCTGTGGAGTGGTTGTGAATGGGCCTTTAAATATATATATATCTAGACCCTTATGGCTGTCCTTCGTCTCTACCTCTCTCAGTTCAATTCAATTCAAAGGGCTTTATTGGCATGGGAAACATTGCCAAAGCAAGATGAATATATAAGAAACAAAAGTGAAATAAAATAAGAAAATGAACAGTAAACATTACACTCACAAAAGTTTCAAAGGAATGGAGACATTTCAAATGTCATACTATGTATTTATATAGTGTTTTAACCATATGTAACTAGTTAAAGTACAAAAGGGAAAATGAATAAACATAAATATGGGTTGTATTTACAACAGTGTTTGTTCTTCAACAGGTCACATATCTTGCTGCTATGATGGCACACAGTATTTGGTATTTCACTTACTAGATATGGGAGTTTATCAATATGTGATTTGTTTTCAAATTATATGTTGATCTGTGTAATCTGAGGGAAATATGTGTCTCTAACATGGTCATACATTTCGCAGGAGGTTAGGAAGTGCAGCTCAGTTTCCACCTCATTTAGTGGGCAGTGTCCACATAGCCTGTCTTCTCTTTAAAGCCAGGTCTGCTTACGACGGCCTTTCTCAATAGCAAGGCTATGCTCACTGAGTCTGTACATAGTCAAAGCTTTCCTTAATTTTGTGTCAGTCACAGTGGTCAGGTATTCTGCCTCTGTGTACTCTCTGTTTAGGGCAAATAGTATTCTAGTTTGCTCAGCTTTTTTGTTAATTCTTTCCATAGTCTATCGGTAAATAGCACACCCATTTTTACCTACCTCATCCCCATACTGTTTTTATTGATTTACTTTTCTACTCTTTTGCACACCAATATCTCTACCTGTACATGTCCATCTGATCATTTATCACTCCAGTGTTAATCTGCTAAATTGTAATTATTCTCCTACCTCCTCATGCCTTTTGCACACAATGTATATAGACTCTCTTTTTTTTCTACTGTGTTATTGACTTGTTAATTGTTTACTCCATGTGTAACTCTGTGTTGTCTGTTCACACTGCTATGCTTTATTTTGGCCAGGTCGCAGTTGCAAATGAGAACTTGTTCTCAACTAGCCTACCTGGTTAAATAAAGAAAAAATATATATTTTTGTTTTCTCATGATTTGGTTGGGTCTAATTGTGTTGCTGTTCTGGGGCCTTTCTCTCTTTCTCTCTCCTCTCTCTATCTCTCTCTCTCTCGCTCTACCTCTGTTTTATAGTGGTCTCTGTGAAACTGTAGGTTAACGTAAATGTTTGACATGTGGCAGGGGTGGCGAGGGGTGGTATGGGAGGGATGGCAAGGGGTCAGAGGTTGCAAGTTGGTGATGAGACACGAGAGTGTCAGAGACATAAATATTGATGACCTCCAAACTATTTCACCCTGTGTCCTGTAGGTGTCAGTCACAGTTGTTTTTCTCCCTCTCCCTCTTTCTGTCCCTCTCCCTCTCACTGTCCCTCTTACTGTCCGTCTCCCTCTCCCTCTTTCTGTCCCTCTTACTGTACCTCTTCCTCTCCCTCTTTCTGTCACTGTCCCTCTTTCTGTCCCTCTTACTGTACCTCTTCCTCTCCCTCTCACTGTCCGTCTTCCTCTCCCTCTCACTGTCCGTCTTCCTCTCTCTCTCACTGTCCGTCTGCCTCTCCCTCTCACTGTCCGTCTTCCTCTCCCTCTCACTGTACCTGTCCCTGTTCATCTTCCTCTCCCTCTTACTGTCCCTCTTACTGTACCTCTCACTGTACCTGTCCCTCTTCCTCTCCCTCTTTCTGTCCCTCTTACTGTACCTCTTCCTCTCTCTCTCACTGTCCGTCTGCCTCTCCCTCTCACTGTCCGTCTTCCTCTCCCTCTCACTGTACCTGTCCCTGTTCATCTTCCTCTCCCTCTTACTGTACCTCTCACTGTACCTGTCCCTCTTCCTCTCCCTCTTTCTGTCCCTCTTACTGTACCTCTCCCTCTCACTGTCCGTCTTCCTCTCCCTCTCACTGTCCGTCTTCCTCTCCCTCTCACTGTACCTGTCCCTCTTCATCTTCCTCTCCCTCTTACTGTCCCTCTTACTGTACCTCTCACTGTACCTGTCCCTCTTCATCTTCCTCTCCCTCTTACTGTACCTCTCACTGTACCTGTCCCTCTTCATCTTCCTCTCCCTCTTACTGTACCTCTTCCTCTCCCTCTCACTGTCCGTCTTCCTCTCCCTCTCACTGTACCTGTCCCTCTTCATCTTCCTCTCCCTCTTACTGTCCCTCTTCCTCTCCCTGTCCCTCTCCTTGTCCCTCTTCCTGTCCCTGTCCTCTCCCTCTATCTCTTCCTGTCCCTGTCCTCTCCCTCTCCCTCTATCTCTTCCTCTCCCTGTCCCTCTCCTTGTCCCTCTTCCTGTCCCTGTCCTCTCCCTCTATCTCTTCCTCTCCCTGTCCCTCTATCTCTTCCTCTCCCTGTCCCTCTCATTGTCCCTCTTCCCCTTCCTGTCCCTGTCCTCTCCCTCTATCTCTTCCTCTCCCTGTCCCTCTCCCTCTTCCTCTCCCTGTCCCTCTCCCTCTCCCTCTTCCTGTCCCTGTCCCTCTCCCTCTATCTCTTCCTCTCCCTGTCCCTCTCCCTCTTCCTGTCCCTGTCCCTGTCCCTCTTCCTGTCCCTGTCCTCTCCCTCTCCCTCCCCATCCATATCTGCACCTGCAGGGAACATATCTGGGCACAAAGCCTCACACATCTCAATTGAGCTTCTCTGTGGACACACACACACACAGAAAACACACACACACACACACACACACAGAAACACACACACACACACAGAAACACACACACACACACACACACAGAAACAAACACACACACACAGAAACACACACACACACAGAAACACACACGCGTGTGTGTTTTTTTCCCCACTGATTATCTCTCTGATATCTAGTGGAAGCAATGCTGCTGAATGCCCTTTCCCCTGACAGCGCTCAGTCTGTCTACTCTGTCTGCCTTTCACAACACGGACTCTCTGCAACTCTCCCTCTCTATCTCACTACAGAGAGATTACTTTCATTTCATTGTACAATGTACATTTACGGAATGTGGAAATAGTAAAAACTGCAGAGTGTTAAATCATATGAATGTGAATCGGTATCTTCTCACCTCTTATCTGTTTAGTGGTCTCCATGCAGTCTGATATTACACGACTTGGTACTTTCCTGCAGTTCAGCATTTTGTGTCATGACAATGAGGGCTTCTATTGGAGTGTGATAGTCATCAAGCACTGCTCTTTGGTTCTGTGTGTGTCCCACGGATTGGCCTCGCCTGCTGTCAATCATCTGATTTAACCAGTGATGCAGATGTGATTACCTTCATAAGGCGGGTCGTCTACCTATCTGACACACAGCACAGGGAGCCCTCCTCTCTAACATAAACTATATATAGTGTCACTCTCTTACCCACTCTCAGTCTACATGCCAGCCAGGTAAGTTGTCCTTGGCTTCATCCACATTGCGGTAACAGTCTTTTGGGATATCCCAATTTGCATCATCTGTTCCATCTCCCATCGGCATGGAGCAACAGTGGACACTGCGGCGGGCACCTCCACAGACACCTGGCAGGATATGTATCTTCTGGGTCCTGACACTGTGTCAGGCAGCCAACAGAACACATCTGTGGGTTCTGCTCAGCCTCCTGGTGCTCTACCCCACCTCTCTGGCTACTGCTGAGGGTTCCGGATCCAGGGTTGGGGCTGGTCTGGGGCTAGGGTGTGTGAGTCTGGGTGACAGTGAGCTGCCTGAGCTGCAGTCTGAGGGGGACGTAGTGATAGGTGGTCTGTTCCCTCTCCACTACCTGGCCCTAGAGCCAGAGCACAGCTACAGGACAAAGCCCCAACATACACAGTGCAACGGGTGAGTGAAGAAAGGGTTCTGCTTGGAATAGTGGAGGATTGTTACGACGGGATGGTCTTTTCTCCTGTTGAGAACGTTTTTTTATCTAGCCGAGAGCACAGTATTAATATATTTTCAAACAGTCTTCCTGCTGTTCTTAACCTTTCTCACTCTGTCTCCCTCTCTGCCTCTCTCTCTGCCTCCCTCTCTCTCTCTCCCTTTCTGCCTCGCTCTCTTGCCTCACTCTCTGCCCCTCTCTCTTTCTCCCTCTCATTCTACCTCTCCGTCTCTCTCTCTCTGTATCTCTCTGTATCTCTCTCTCTCTCTGTATCTCTCTGCCTCCCTCTCTGTCACCCTCTCCCTGTCTGTCTCTTTCTCTGTCTCTCTCTGTATCTCTCTCTCTCTCTCTCTCTCTCTCTCTCTGTATCTCTCTGTCACCCTCTCCCGGTCTGTCTCTCTCTCTGTATCTCTCTGTATCTCTCTGTATCTCTCTCTCTCTTTTCTCTCTCTCTCTCTCTGTCGCCCTCTCCCTGTCTGTCTCTTTCTCTGTCTCTCTCTGCCTGCCTCTCTGTGTAGTTTTGACCACAGAGCCTTCCGTTGGATGATGACCATGGTGTTTACGGTGGATGAGATTAACCGTAACTCAACCTTACTGCCAGGTGTGAGGCTAGGCTACAGAATCTTGGACAGCTGTGACCACGTCCACACCAGCCTGAGAGGGGCGCTCTCCGTGGTCACTGGGAAGAGGACTGAGGAGCACATAGTGAAGGGGGTGGAGGAGAGGATGCCTGGGTGCCTGGCTGGAGCCCCTGTACCTGCTGTCGTCGGTCTAGCCTCCTCCACCCCTACAGGGGCTGTGGCTCACACCCTAGGCCCCTTCAATATCCCACTGGTGAGAGAGAGACAGAGACAGAGATAGATAGTTTAACATGTATAATATATTTTTTTCTCCACAGGTGAGCTACTTTGCGACCTGTACCTGTCTGACAGATAAACTCTCCTACCCCTCATTCCTGCGGACTGTGCCCAGTGACCTGTTCCAGGTGTGAAGGACGATGAGAATTTTTTTTGACATAAGTAGTGCAAAAGCAATGTGTTAAGTGGACTTTTATGTCTTCATGTGTTGCTCAGTTTACTAAACTCCAGTTAAATAATCACCTCCTTAAAATGCAAATTGCTAAAGAAAAAATATCAAATTTAATTACAGTGCCAGATTACAATGAGGTTTATGGTAAATGTTTCTCTCAAAACATTGCTTTTGCTGCTATGAAAATGTCCCATCATAATTTCTCTTATGCCATGCTCTCTGTCTAATCCTTCTTTATCTCATCCTAGGTTCGGGGTTTAGTCCAGTTGGTGAGCCACTTCGGCTGGCGCTGGGTTGGCATCCTGGGCACCTCGGACGACTACAGTCGCTATGGCATCCAGGCCTTTACCCAGCAGCTGAAGGACCAGGGAGGCTGCCTGGCATTCCACCTTACCATCCCCAATTCACCCTCCCCAGCTGGGCTACGTGCCATGGCTGACACCCTGCAGAGCTCCAGGGCTCGCGTGGTGGTAGCCTTCGCTACAGAGGGCCAGCTGCTGGAGTTTCTCTCTGAGGTGAGTTCTCCTCTTTAAAATATTCTGTCAGGTATTTACTTGATTTGGATTAATTCATCTTCCTTTCTTCTAGTTTTATTGTGCTAAGTAAAACCAGGTAGAAAGTCTCTGAGAACGTGGATAAGCAACATACCAACGGTATAATTCCTCGTTCTCAGCTGGCAGCGAGAAACATTACAGGGTTCCAGTGGGTTGCCAGCGAGGCCTGGGTTACGGCCAGCCTGCTCACCTCCCCTCAGTTCCACCCACTGCTACAGGGCACCCTGGGCTTCTCCTTCCCAGGAGTCAGTATCCCTGGCCTGGGGGAGTTCCTGCTGAAGGTCAGGCCCTCGCCCACACCGGGGTCTGAGTTCATCAATATGTTCTGGGAGGAACTGTTTGGCTGCAAGTTGGATTTTGGGGCGGGCAGCAGCTCAAAGAGTTCTGGGCTGACTGCTATGTGTACTGGTTCAGAAGACCTGAGGGACACAGAGAGCAGCTACTCTGACGTGTCTCGGGTCAGGATCTCCTATAACGTGTATAAGGCAGTGTATGCTATAGCCCACGCAATACACCAGCTGCTACAGTGTGACTCTACTGGACATGGACAAGCTCAGGAGAAGTGTAACACCAGCACATATTTTACACCCAGACAGGTAGGATGTGTGTGTGTGTGTGTGTGTGTGTGTGTGTGTGTGTGTGTGTGTGTGTGTGTGTGTGTGTGTGTGTGTGTGTGTGTGTGTGTGTGTGTGTGTGTGTGTGTGTGTGTGTGTGTGTGTGTGTGAGAGAGAGAGTAAGTAAGTATGATTATTTATTCATATATTTCCAGTAATATTTAATAATCCTTCTACGTGACATGTTTTTAAGACATTATCTCCTCCCCTCACCCTCTGGTTTCCTCCAGCTCTTACACCACCTGAAGAGGGTGAATTTCACCAATCAGTTTGGGGAAAAGGTGCATTTTGATGCCAACGGGGAGCCAGTTCCTCTCTATGACATTATTAACTGGCAGAAGGTCAGCAGTGGAGATATCAAGTTCCAGAAGGTGGGAAGCTATGACGGCTCTGCCCCCCTCAGCCAACAATTGCAGATTGACGAGAGCGCCATCGTGTGGATAGGAGGGAAATCACAGGTGGGTTGTACTGGAAGCTGAGGTGTGGAATGGAGTAGTAACTTTCCACAAATAAGACTTAACTAGAACTAAAGTAAATGAGGGGCCTTTGTGTGGAATCAGAGTGTTCTCCCCTATGCAGTATTTAAGAGGCACAGTGGAAGACATATGTGTGTGTCTGTGCCCTGTATCTCTCCCCAGGTGCCAGTGTCTCTGTGCAGTGCCCCCTGCCCTCCAGGCAGCAGACAGGCCCGTCGTCCAGGAGAGCCTCCCTGCTGCTTCGACTGCCTGCCCTGTGCAGCTGGGGCGATCAGCAACCAGACAGGTACACACACGGTGACACAACGCACCACGAGTTGAAAGTAGTGCTCTTATTTCTATATACTTTCATGTAGACCAATGTGTGTGCGCATTGTGTCCTCCCATGCAGGTTCTGTAGACTGCACTAGATGTCCTGAGTTCTACTGGTCAGACAGAGACAGGGTGAAGTGCGTCGCTGGGATAGAAGACTTCCTGTCCTTCTATGACACCATGGGAATCATCCTGGTGTCAATCTCCCTGCTGGGTGTTGTCTCGACAACCACCGTCACAGCCATCTTCCACCGTTTCCAGGCCACACCCGTTGTCAAGGCCAACAACTCAGAGCTGAGCTTCCTGCTTCTTCTGTCACTCAAGCTTTGCTTCTTGTGCTCGCTGCTGTTCATTGGGCGTCCCTCTGCGTGGTCGTGTGGGTTACGCCAGGCAGCGTTTGGGGTTAGCTTCGTGCTCTGCCTCTCCTGCCTCCTGGTCAAGACCATAGTAGTGCTGCTGGCCTTCAGGGCCACTGTACCAGGCTCCAGTGCTCTGATGAAACTGTTCGGACCTTCCCAGCAGAGGACACTGATTCTCTGCTCCACCGCACCTCAGGTAGAACCGTTGAACTCATTAAACAGTAGTCCTACTAAATAATCTTTTGATGTTTGTCATGTTGGTCAGCCACATGATACTTGTTGTTCCACTCCTTCCCCTAGGTGTGTCTCTGTGCTGGCTGGCTCTCCATGGCTCCTTCCATCCCGTTCAGGAACTCTTCGTACCAGGGTCTGACTGGCATGGTAGTGCTGGAGTGTAAGGAGCCCTGGCCCCCAGGGTTCTATTTGGTGCTGGGCTACATAGGCTTTCTGGCCTCTCTCTGTCTCCTCTTAGCCTTCCTGGGACGCAAACTCCCTGACACCTTCAACGAGGCCAAGCTCATCACCTTCAGCATGCTGATCTTCTGTGCTGTATGGATCTCCTTCGTCCCTGCCTACGTCAGCTCTCCTGGAAAGTACACTGTAGCTGTGGAGATATTTGCCATCTTAGCCTCTAGTTTTGGACTGCTGCTGTGCATCTTTGCCCCTAAATGTTACATCATCTTACTGAGACCAGAGAGGAACACTAAGAAAACACTAAGAAAGGGATGACAGGGAAACAACAGGAAAACCAGAAATGATCAAAGTAGAGATTTAAAGTTATTACATACAGTACCAGTCAGATGTTTGGACACACCTTCTCATTCTACATTGTAGAATAATAGCGAAGACATCAAAACTATGAAATAACACATATGGAATCACGTAGTAACCAAAAACGTGTTAAACAAATCGAAATATATTTTACATTTGAGATTCTTCAAAGTAGCCACCCGTTTTCTTGATGACAACGTGGCACACACTGGAATTCTCTCAACCAGCTTCATGAGGTAGTCACCTAGAATGCATTTCAATTAACAATTGTGCCTAGTTAAAAGTTCATTTGTGGAATTAATTTTCAGCAAAGGAACTACTACTTAAGGACACCAATAATAAAAAGAGACTTGCTTTGGCCAAGAAATACGAGCAATTGACATTAGACCGGTGGAAATATGTCCTTTGGTCTGATGAGTCCAAATTTGAGATTTTTGGTTCCAACTGTCTTTGTGAGATGCAGAGTAAGTGAATGGATGATCTCCACATCTATGGTTACCACCATGAAGCATGGAGGAGGAGGTGTGATGATGTGGGGGTGCTTTGCTGGTGACATTGTCTGTGATTTTTTTAAAATTCAAGGCACACTTAACCAGCATGACTACCACAGCATCTGCAGCAATACACCATCCCATCTCATTTCCGCTTAGTGGGACTATCATTCGTTTTTCAACAAGACAATGACCCAACACAGCTCAAGCAGCCAACAAGTGCTCAGCATATTTGGGAACTACTTCAAGACTGTAGGAAAAGCATTCCAGGTGAAGCTAGATGAGAGAATACCAAGAGTGTGCAAAGCTGTCATCAAGGCAAAGGGGGCTACTTTGAAGAATCTAAAATATAAATTATTTTGGGATTTGTTTAACACTTGTTTGATTACTACATGAATCCATATGTGTTATTTCATAGATTTGATGTTATTATTCTACAGTGTAGAAAATAATAGAAATGATGAAAACCCTTGAATGAGTAGGTGTGTCCAAACTTTTGACTAGTACTGCAAGTAAAGAACAACTTAGTGTTAAGTGTTACTCATAACCACAACTCATAATGGTTGCTGCCCACTACAGTCCTTGTGATCCAGAGTGGTGCGGCGGTCAAAGGAAATGCATATCAGTGCTAGAGGTGTCACTACAGACCCTGGTTTGATTCCGGGCTGCATCACAACCGGCCGTGATTGGGAGACCCGTAGTGCGATGCACAATTGGCCCAGCATCGTTAATGTTAGGGTTTGGCTGGGGTAGTCTGTAATTGTAAATAAGATTTTATTAAGTACCTTTATTTAAGTACTCTACATTGCACTAGAAACTATTTGGCTTCTTGAACATTTACATTTACATTTAAGTCATTTAGCAGACGCTCTTATCCAGAGCGACTTACAAATTGGTGCGTTCACCTTATGACATCCAGTGGAACAGCCACTTTACAATAGTGCATCTAAATCTTTTAAGGGGGTGAGAAGGATTACTTTATCCTATCCTAGGTATTCCTTAAAGAGGTGGGGTTTCAGGTGTCTCCGGAAGGTGGTGATTGACTCCGCTGTCCTGGCGTCGTGAGGGAGTTTGTTCCACCATTGGGGGGCCAGAGCAGCGAACAGTTTTGACTGGGCTGAGCGGGAACTGTACTTCCTCAGTGGTAGGGAGGCGAGCAGGCCAGAGGTGGATGAACGCAGTGCCCTTGTTTGGGTGTAGGGCCTGATCAGAGCCTGGAGGTACTGAGGTGCCGTTCCCCTCACAGCTCCGTAGGCAAGCACCATGGTCTTGTAGCGGATGCGAGCTTCAACTGGAAGCCAGTGGAGGGAGCGGAGGAGCGGGGTGACGTGAGAGAACTTGGGAAGGTTGAACACCAGACGGGCTGCGGCGTTCTGGATGAGTTGTAGGGGTTTAATGGCACAGGCAGGGAGCCCAGCCAACAGCGAGTTGCAGTAATCCAGACGGGATTAGGACCTGCGCCGCTTCCTGTGTGAGGCAGGGTCGTACTCTGCGGATGTTGTAGAGCATGAACCTACAGGAACGGGCCACCGCCTTGATGTTAGTTGAGAACGACAGGGTGTTGTCCAGGATCACGCCAAGGTTCTTAGCGCTCTGGGAGGAGGACACAATGGAGTTGTCAACCGTGATGGCGAGATCATGGAACGGGCAGTCCTTCCCCGGGAGGAAGAGCAGCTCCGTCTTGCCGAGGTTCAGCTTGAGGTGGTGATCCGTCATCCACACTGATATGTCTGCCAGACATGCAGAGATGCGATTCGCCACCTGGACAGTGTGTGTCTTAATGAACTGCTCTAGTAGGTGATGTAAACATGAGAAGACTGCCCATCACTGGACACTGGGTTGAAGTGTTTGCAATAATGTGAATAAGGTTGGCGTATTTGTGATCTGTAATTAATAAAATGTAAAGAAAATAAAAAACAAGGTATCTAACAAATGTGGATTGACAGGCCAAGCAATCATTGACAAGACACCAATATATCTGAAAATGTTTATTATATTATACTATTATAATACATAATATGATGAACTACAATAGCAATTGAACACATGCACTTCAATGTTATATCAATTCATTCAGGAATAAAGCTTTTCTCCAACAACATGGAAGTGGTTCCACTCTGTAGGCTACTGCTAATCACATCATGTAGCAGGTCAAATTAGATTTTAACACTCTAGATTTGAACAATCTCTCATAACATTGGAATATCTAATGTGAACCTGTGTCATGTTACCAGTTACAATGTTACCAATGATTATCTGCTAAATTGTTGGTAATCTCTGTCAGAGTCGTCCTACCTAACTGTATAATAAACCATATAACTGAACGTTACAATGTTTTTTCCACTCAATCATTTCTTAATAATGTATATCATTGGATGTCTTCTCCATAAGGTGTTTCTTGGTGTTCTTCTCCGGCCTGAACAGAATAATAAAGCATTTAGGAACAAATAATAGAAAGAACAACCCAAAGCTAGAGGTGATGATGGCAAAGATCTCCACAGCTACAGTGAACTTCCCAGGAGAGCTGACATAAGCTGGGATAAAGGTGATCCAGACTGCACAGAATATGAGCATGCTGAAGGTGATGAATTTGGCCTCATTGAAGTTATCAGGCAGCTTCCGAGCCAGAAAAGCCAGCACAAAGCACAAGAGAGCCAGGAGTCCTATATAACCCAACACAGCCCAGAAACCAATAGCTGAACCCACATCACACTCTAGAATGATCTTTTCCTTGTAGGTAGTGAGGTTTTTAATGGGGAAGGGAGGGGACAGGACCAACCACAGAGTGCATATCAAAGCCTGGACAAACGTGAAGGACACTACAGTCAATCTCTGCTGTGGAGGACCAAACCATTTCATGACATTATTGCCTGGAAGTGTAGCCCTGAAAGCCATCAACACCACTATTGTTTTCCCCAGAACACAAGAGATGCAGAGGACGAAGGTGATCCCAAACGCTGTGTGACGCAGCATACAGGACCATTCAGAGGGCCGGCCAATGAAAGTAAGAGAACACAGAAAACACAGAGTCAAGGAGAAGAGCAGCAGGAAGCTCAGCTCAGAGTTGTTGGCCCTGACGATGGCCGAAGTTCGGTGGCGGTAGAAGACGGTTGCCGTGGCGATGGCCAGACAAGCCCCGCCCACAGAGCAGGCGGTCAGGATGATTCCGAGAACCTCGTGGAAGGACAGGAACTCCACAGGTTTAAGGATACAGAGGTCTCTCTCAGCGTTGGGCCAGTACTCCTCGGGACAGATCAGACAGTCTGAAGAATCTGACCAGGACAAAACAACAGACATCAAATGTTAATAATAATAGATTCAGGTTTTATTTATTTACAAATACATGTCCCACAATGCTGCACTTTGTCAGTTTACAATAAAGAATGTTGAATTAATGTGCAGCTTACATGAGAAAATAAGAACAGGAACATGATTGACAGATACTACCTTTGTAGTGCTGGTAATATGAATAAATCACTACTTAGTAAACCGTGATAGAAATTACTACACATTTTATGTCAACTGTTCCTATAGTCCTACCTGTGTTATTACTGATTTCTCCCTCTGCACATTGGATACAGTCATAACAGCATACAGGCTTTCCTTTCTGTACAGCCTTACGAGTGCCTGGGGGACAGCTCTCACTGCACACTGACACAGGTACTTGTGTACTGTTCTTTACCCAGGTGATTTCCCTGTTGATGTCAAACCTCTGGTTAGGAGGCAGGGATGCATCATAGCGCCCCACTGTCACAAACTCCATATTCCCACTCTCCCGTATCTGCCAGTTGACCAGCTCATAGGTGGCCACTGGGTCCCCGTTAGCATCGAAAGACACCTGGTACCCGTTACGAGAGAAGTTCACCCTCCTCAATCTCTCCAGGACCTGGGGGTTGGAAGGGCAAGGGAGAGAGAAGGAGAGAGGGGAAGAGGGATGGAGAGATAAATGGATAGAGGGGGAGAGAGTGAAACAGGACATTCATTTAACTCATATGTTTATCAGACGGTTACTTCATAACCAGCCATAATGTCCTTCATACACGTAAATAAACATATCAATCAGAACATTACACTCTTGTCTTGTCATTCACCTGTGTTGGCTTCACATGGAGGTTATTGTCACAGTTCACAGTGGAGTTTTCTCTCTCTTCACAAACGATGCTGTGGATGGCGTGTGCTATGGCATAAACAGCTTTATACACCATGTTAGTGACACGCAGCTGGGATGTATCTGTGTAGGGGGTCTGTAGCTGCTGTATATCCTCACTGCCATCACACACCTTCAATTCAACCCCAACACCTGTAGAGGTCCCTACAGATAGAGAGAGAGAGAGAGAGAGAGAGAGAGAGAGAGAGAGAGAGAGAGAGAGAGAGAGAGAGACAGAATGATAGATATACAAATAGATTGATAAATGTGTAAATGGACAGATAGATAGATAGATAGATAGATACCTATCCTCAGCCTACAGCCAAAGGCTCCCTCCCAGAACTCAGTGAGCAGGGGAGAGTTGGACACCTTCTGTGGGGAGAGGTCCAGGAGGAAGTCCCTGAGGCCGGGGATGACAGAGCGTTGGATGCCAAATCCGATGGCCCCGGCACACAGGCCGAAACGCAGCATATCTGGATCAGTGACCCAGGTCTCACTCCCGATCCACTGGCGGGGTGGAGAGGGCAGGCGTTCCATCTCCCTCAGCAGGATTCTCATGTCCCCAATGGCTGCAAATGCAACCACCACCCGGGCTGTGGAGCTGGGGAACATGATTATATCATATGCTTAATATGCTGGTCATGTTTGTCATTCATTGGAATGTCTCAGTGAAGTGAACATGAACATTAGTATTAATCAACACTTTTGACATGCTTAAGATATGCAAATCATGTTGGTCTCACAGGTCAGCTTTGGGAAAAGAGAGAAATGAAAAACATTTATAAATATGGTCTTGCTTTTGTGTGAATGAAAAGTTCACCAGTAATCATGGATCACCTGCGTATCACGTCAGCCACCCGTTGCACTCTGCTGAGTGGGTTGGTACGGTAGAAGGCTTCAGAATACTCCACACAGATACCCTCCTCTTGTGCTGCCTTTAGGAAAGCCGCCATCCCGTTATTACCGTAGTCAGAGTCGGAACGGACCGCCCCAATCCAGGTCCAGCCGAAGTGCCTGATGAGGTGGGCCAGAGCGGCAGCCTGGAACTGATCACTGGGGATGGTTCTGAAGAAGGTTGGATACTGTTTCTTATCACTCAGACAAGCACAGGTGGAAAAGTGGCTCACCTAGTTAAAAACAGACAGTCGAAAACATGAGAAAGATCATCATGTTGGCCAAACAAGTTTTAGTTATTGGCAACTTCCTGCTTTTTTTGTTTAGCTGTGTTGTATGATGTTAGGGAGACATTAATAATAATAATGTATTGTTTTTCATTGGGCCCGATTGAAAGGGATACATATTTCTACCTGTTTCTACCTTTGTCGTTCTATTCATATTGATAATAGTATTATAAGACATACTGGTGCTGTGAAAAACATAAGTAAAAGGTGTGAAACTAATTCCTGGTCTCCCATAACAACCTAGCCTATAGTCCTCAGATCATGTTTAAATGCCTACTGAAGTTCTTCAAACTTTCTACCCAAAATTTCACGCAGAAATGTCTATTCCTGAAAGAGGAGAATACAGTTGGAATACAGGATTTATTTCCTGAAAAATAGGAGAATATACAGTAGGAATACAGTAAATAAAAAGTTTAACTCATTCCTGAAAGAGAGGAGTATGTACAGTAGGAATACAGTAAATTAAAAGTTTAACTCATTCCTGAAAGAGAGGAGTATGTACAGTAGAAAAACAGTACATTAAAAGAAGCTGAATGATTTCTTTCCACATTAGTTTACCTGAGGAATGCCGAAAGGGCCGATGATGCGCAACATGCTGATGGTTGGCGTGGAGCCAGACTCGCCCACGATAGCTGTCACTGTAGCCGACCCCGAGCACTGTTCTCCGGTATCAAACATGGGGTCCAGGCCGTTAGCCAGTTGGAAGGCCACTTTCACGGCCATAGGAACCGAGGAGCAGGAGTCGTGCACTTGATAACCAAGTTTGACACCTGGTAGAAGTTCCGAACTGTTGTTTATCTCCTCAACTGCGAAGACCATGGCGCGGGAGAAGCGCAACTCACGGGAATCCAAACTGTAAATAGAAGGTAGGTGAGTGAGCACCTCTTGACAAAGTGGTAAACTAGCCTATAGAATATATGGTTATACGAGGGCAAACATCTTAATATCTAGCCAATTTCCACACAAATGCCTACACTTTTGATATCGGTAATTGAGGACATTGTAGTATAGCCTTCATTTTGAAAATGTGACGTTTCGTAACAGTAGGTTTTACCTACTCTCTGAGACACTAACACACTGTTTATCTGTCTTAAAAACACTGTTCATCTGTCTTTAAAACACTGTTTATCTGTCTTTAAAACAATGGTTATATGTCTTTAAAATACTGTTTTCCTGTCTTTAAAACACAATTTATCTGTCTCCCCACACAGCCACAGTCCTGTCCCCTGTTCCCTCTTGCGCTCACTGACCTCCCTGTGCACTGCAGGGGCTCAGGCAGGCTGGTGTAGCTGTGATCCACAGTGTGCATGTAGTTGTGGATGGAGAAAACACCCCCGATGACAAAGTCCCCGTCCTGGGAGAACGCCGGAGGACGAGGGGTGCCTTGGAGCCTGCATCTGACAGACTCCAGCCCAGAGGCAGAGACAGAGGCAGCCGAGAGCAAGGCAAGCCCACCAGCCACCACAGCTAGATGTAGTAGAACCAGACTACCAGCCAGACTTGGATCCAGAGCAGGAGCCGGAGAGAGCCTCATTCCCCTGATGCGTAGAAGGTATGGAGTAATACAGCGCCACACAGACCCACATAGGTCAGGATACCTCTCTTCTCTGGGTTAAATACCCAACGTACCTCTGTGGGGATTCCTCTGGGGGCCACACTGTGGGTAATGCCATGCTAGGGAGGGAGGGGCTAGAGGCTGCTCTGCTCACCCTGCTTCTTTCAGCTATAGAGAGAATATGCACCAGCATCAGAACTACATTGACTGTAATGGTTTCTATAGACATAAACATACATTAGACACACAATAACCATGAGCCTCTCTTAGTTGTCCTAGTGGTTAGAGTGTTGGACTATTAACCGAAAGGTTGCAAGATCGAATCCCCGTGCTGACAAGGTAATATAATAATCTGTCATTCTGAACATGGCAGTTAAACCACTTTTCCTAGGCCGTCATTGAAAATATTAATTTTGTTCTTATATTTATTCCCTCACTGTCTAGTCTTCTTGGCACCCTGGCAGTACACAGTATTTCCCCTACAGTTTACTCCATTTTGCACACTGCCAAATGGACTAAACCCTTATATTTCCTCTACAGTCTAGCCCTCTTGGCAAGCTGGCTATCTTCCATTTCCTATAAAGTCTAGTTCTCTTGGCACGCTGCCTCTACACAGTATTTCCTCTACAGTCTAGTCCTATTGTCATTCTGCCTCTCTTATAGTTCCACTACAATCTAGTCCCCTTGACAAGCAGGCACAACACAGTATTTCCCCCACAGCCTCGTCCTCTTGGCTCTACACAGTACTTCTCCTACAGTTTAGTCCTCTTGGCTTGCTGCCTCTCTTAAATTTCCTACATAAGAGAAGCAAATGGCATTTGCTGTATGAATGATGATGATCTCCATATTGCAAATGTGCTGTCCCTTACTAGACGTCCCCGAATGTTTTTAAAATACGCCAACGGCCTTTGGCCGTGCCTCAGGGACAGATCTTCCGGGAAGTCATCAAATGAAGTTTCTCGGACATTTAGTTTCCGTTTTACAAAATGTTCACATTTTGGTCATTTTTCAGCTGTTCCTGAAAATTACACCAGATGGCGACTGGCTGCTTATTGCAAATGTACAAAACTTCATCACAATGACATGGCCATTTCTCCTAAACGGGAAAGACTTCGAAGACAAAACTCAGTTGGCACGGGTTTGGCCAAATGGGCTGTTAGCCCAAACACAAGATGGCGTCGAGGCCTCAGCGCTTTTTGAGTTAAGGTCCATTTTCTGGAATTAACCTCTCTGGCACCAGTGGGATGGTAGCGTCCCACCTCGACAACAGCCAGTGAAATTGCAGGGCGCCAAATTCAAAACAACAGACATCCCATAATAAAAATTCCTCAAACATACAAGTATTATACACCCTTTTAAAGATAAACTTCTTGTAAATCCAACCACAGTGTCCGATTTCAAAAAGGCTTTACGGTGAAAGCACACCACGCGATTATCTTAGGTCAGCGCCTAGTCACAGAAAACCATACAGCCATTTTCCAGCTAAGGAGAGGGCTCACAAAAGTTAGAAATAACAATTAAATTAATCACTAACCTTTGATGATTTTCATCAGATGGCACTCACAGGACTTGAAAATTGATGAAAAATACAAGTTTTATACATAGGATTATAGATAAACGTCTTGTTAACCTTTTTGGGATACGGGGCAGCATTTTCACTTTTGGATGAATAGCGTGCCCAGAGTGAACTGCCTCCTACTCTGTCCCAGATGCTAATATATGCATATTATTATTAGTATTGGATAGAAATCACTCTGAAGATTCTAAAAAATGATGTCTGTGAGTATAACAGAACTCATATGGCAGAAGAAAACCTGAGAAAAATCCAACCAGGAAGTGAGAAATCTGAAGTTTGTAGTTTTTCAACTCAGCACACATTGAAGATACAGGGTGATATTAGTTATGTTTCACTTCCCAAGGCTTCCACTAGATGTCAACAGTATTTAGAAACCTGTTTTGAGGATTCTACTCTAAAGGTGGGGCTCATAATGGCTCTTTGAGTGAGTGGTCTGGCAGAGTGCCACAGCCTCGGTCTGGCGCGCTCATGTGAAAGGTAGCTACGTTCCAGTTAATTTGTACAGACAAAGGAATTGTCCGGTTGGAACATTAATGAAGTTTTCTAATAAAACCATCCTATAGATTTATTCCATACTTAGGTTGGCATGTTTCTACGGGCTGTAACAGAACTTTTTTTACTTTTCTTCCGACGTTCGGCACGACCTGAACGCGCTTTTGGATTTGTTTACCAAACGACCTAACAAAAGAAGATATTTGGACATTATCGAACAAATCAAACATTTATGGTGGAACTGGGATTCCTGGGAGTGCATTCTGATGAAGATCATCAAAGGTAAGTGAATATTTAAAATGCTATTTCTGAGTAATGTTGACTACCCAATATGGCGGGTATCTTTTTGGCTGCTTTGTTGTCTAAAGGCTGTACTCAGATGATTGCATGGTTTGCTTTCTCCGTAAAGTTTTTTTGAAATCTGACACAGCGGTTGCATTAAGGAGAAGTTTATCTAAAGTTCCATGTATAATAGTTGCATCTTTATCAATGTTTATTATGAGTATTTCTGTAAATTTATGTGGCTCTCTGCACTATCACCGGATGTTTTAGAACTACTGAACGTAACGCACCAATGTAAATTCAGATTTTTTTATATAAATATGAACTTTATCAAACAAAACATACATGTATTGTGCTAACATGAAGTCATATGAGTGTCATCTGATGAAGATCATCAAAGGTTAGTGATTCATTTTACCTCTATTTCTGCTTTTTGTGACTCCTCTCTTTGGCTAGAAAAAATGGCTGTGTTTTTCTGTGGCTTGGTGGTGACCTAACATAATCGTTTGTGGTGCTTTCGCTATAAATCCTTTTTGAAATCAGACACTGTGGCTGGATTAATGAGAATTTTTTATTTACAATGGTGTAAAATACTTGTATGCTTGAGGTACTTTAATTATGAGATTTTTGCTGTTTTGAATTTGGCGCCATGCACTTTCACTGACTGTTGCGGGGGGGTTCAGCTAGCGGAACCCCAGTCCTAGACAGAATTGTACCTATGATGAAAATTACAGGCCTCTCTCATCTTTTTAAGTGGGAGAAATTGCACAATTGGTGGCTAACTAAATACTTTTTTTGCCCCACTGTATATGCATATCCTAGCTTCTGGGCCTGAGTAGCAGGCAGGTTAATTTGGCCACGCTTTTCATTCAAAATTCCAAATGCTGCCCCCTACCCTAGTGAAGTTAACAGTCAAAAACGGTCATTTTCATGTCTCACTTCATGTCAAGGTACATGAACCTACGGTGTCTGGAAAAAAATAATCCGACATTTATCTATCATAATTTACAAGAAATGTTTTTCCCAAAAAGGTTACACATCCAGTTGTGGCGTGTTCAGACATAGACATACACTGCCTGCAATAGTTACCTTTGTTCGAGTTAAAAAAGAACCGTCAGACCTAGAGTTCTGAAACTTTAGAAACTTGTTCTAGACCTCAGGTCGATAGTGCGTGGTGAGTTACTTGGCTCTAGAAGGTTCTCGGACTGAGAAACAGCCTCGTACATTTGCAATGACTTCAATTGATTTTGACATTTACGAAAATGACGACATTTAGAAAAGTCTCAGAGACGCAAGACTAGGTGCATTGAAACCGTCTCGGCCCATAGAGACGGACCCCAATGTTTCTGTCCAATAACTCAGTCAAGGACCCCATAGCAAGGCATGGAAAAAAGTGGATTTTCAGCACCAATTAAGGTCTTGCTCGGGCACCGAAGGACCTATCGCGCCGAAACTCAGGATTCGGGGTCGCCTCACATAGGCCTACATATAATGTCAGAACTGGACCCACAGCTAGAACGTAACTATGTGTTTTATGTTTTTATTATGTTTGAAACTGAAGGCGCTGTGAATTATGGGCCTGCTCTGAAATATGTGATAGTTGACTTCTAAATGAGTTGGAAAAAGTGTGTTTTGTGTCAATTGGTATCAGTTTGGTGTCAGAATGACATCTAATTGACTGATGGACACTGACTTGCTAGTTGACTTTTGTACATTTGCAATATGTTTAAACGGAGAGGGACCATCACCAAAATGGCATTCTGAAATCAACACTAAAAATGGCATCACCATAGTCTCCAGACTGTGTCGAGTTCAACGAGACGCCCCGCTTGACCGTAGCTCGCTCTGAGTGCAGCGACCTTGAAAAAAAGAAGAGCACAATTGAAATGTCATTTGCTTTTGGGTGACAGTGAGAGAACCGTTAGGGTGAGAAAAATCCAATCCGGAAGTGCCCCAGGTTTTGAAAGCGCTGCGTTCCAATGACTCCCTATATGGCTGTGAATACCATCAACGAGCTTACGCTTTCTACGTATTCCCCAAGGTGTCTACAGCATTGTGACGTAGTTTTACGCATTTCTGTTGAAGAATAGCCGTATGGGGAAACATTGCGTAAGTGGTCACATGTTGGCTCCGAGAGAGATTCTCGCGTAAAGTGCAGAGGTAGCCATTACTCCAATCGGTCCTAGAGAAAAAGGAATTGTCCCGACGGATATATTATCGAATAGATATTAGAAAAACACCTTGAGGATGGATTCTAAACAACGTTTGCCATGTTTCTGTCGATATTATGGAGCTAATTTGGAATATGTGGTGACCGCAATTTCCGGGCGATTTCTCAACCAAACGTGAAGAACAAACGGAGCTATTTCGCCTACAAAAATAATATTTTGGGAAAAAATGAACTTTGGCTGTCTACCTGGGAGTCTCGTGAGTGAAAACATCCGAAGTTCATCAAAGGTAAACAATTTAATTGGATTGCTTTTCTGATTTCCGTGACAAGTTTGCCTGCTGCTAGCAAGGCATAATGCTATGCAAGGCTATGATGAACTTACACAAAAGCTTGTCTAGCATTTGCTGTAAAGCATATTTTGAAAATCTGAGATGACAGGGTGATTAACAAAAGGCTAAACCGTGTTCCAATATATTTCACTTGTGATTTTCATGAATAGGAATATTTTCTAGTTAGATTTATGTCCGTGACTTCCTATGAAATCATATTGCAAATGGACAAAACATATGCCTTATGAACAAGTAAAAAAAATTATAAAAATTATGATAATAAAATTGGACAAAAGTATATTCCTACAGTTCTTACACATGTGTAATTGACAAAAGTATATTCCTACAGTTCTTACACATGTGTAATTGACAAAAGTATATTCCTACAGTTCTTACACATGTGTAATTGACAAAAGAAATTTGAAAAGAATTTCGGAAAATGGTCCAGGAGCACTTTTTTATAAGGGGGTGATAAGTTTTAGATTTTTTTTCTTCAGTTTTTCAAAATTTTACTTTTGGATGTTGACTTGTCTTACATGTCTTACATACCTTAAGGGAACATTTCGGCAGTTGCTGTATGGTTAGTGAGAAAGTCCATATTGCAAATGTACGGTCCCTTACTAGATGTCCGAAAACGTTTGTAAAATTCGCGGACGGCGTCGGGCCGAGCGGCAGGGCCGGACCTACCGGGAAGTCATCAAATGAACTTTGTCGGACATTCGGTTTCCGTTTTACAAAAATAATAAGATTTTGGTCATTTTTCCGCTGTCCCGGAAATTCCCACAAGAGGGCATAAGCAATCATATTGCTATTGGACAAAACATCACGATTCACGACGGGGCCTTATCTCGAAAACGGAAAATATTTCGAAGCCGAAACTCGGTGAGCGTAGGTTTGGCATAATGGGCAGTTGGCCCCGAACAAGATGACGTCTAGGCCTCAACGGTTTTTGAGTTATGGCCATTTATCTGGGATTAAAGGTCCAAAATGAAAATAGAGAAATTATTTTTCCACTTCACGTCAAAGTCAAGGAGCCTCCGGTGTCAATAAAAAAAGAACCAGCCATTTATCTATCGTCATTTAAGAAAAATCGTACAACGACAGATTGGTGAAGTTCACGGATAGGTGTTTTTTTCTTCTTCAACGGTTACAGATCCAGTTGCAGGGTGTTCTTACGAATCTTTTTAAAGTGTGCTGCGGAGCTCTGCGAGATTTCTGTGATTTTCTATGATTTTCTGAAATAACACACACTCACTAAACCCTCCGTAAATAACTCAGTTCTTAACGTAAAGACTTAAAACTCAGGATTCTGTAAAGGCATACCCCAATCATGATATGAGTTTATTTATAGCTTCCTGTGGCAACCGGAAGTGCCTAAAATGGTGTCACAGTGGCAGTTTTCAAGGGTTAAAAAGGTCAGATATTTTCAAAACTTCATATGTGTGATTAGGCAACCCCCATAAACTGTAAGTCAGTCATTTCTCCCAACAGATGTCAAAGAAAAGCTCTCTCTCTCACACACACACACAGAAACACACACACACAGCAAGGATGGAGTGACAAAGTGCAGTGCTTAAAGACACACAAAGCCTACAATGGCATTTCCATATTCTCTACGCCGTGCCGAGTTCAACAAGATGCCCCGCTTGACCGTAGCTCGCTCGGTCTAAGCACAGCGACCATTAGAAAAGTAGGCCCAAAATGAAGGCTGGCCCTCAATGTCATTTGCTTTTGGGTGACAGTGAGAGAACCATTAAGGTGAAAAGCACAATTCGACCTCAGGAACGTACCTGAGGTCCTCCCGATCCGTGCAAGCCTAACCTTGACCGTGTGGCATTAACCCTTACCAGTTAAAAGAAGGTGTTTACATCAAACAGTTTGCATTGACTTCTCTCCCCATAGGAATACATTGCCTGCACCCCTAAATTCAACCTGAAGCCTATGTGGGTTATGAATGTCGTATGAACCTGTCTTCAATGACAGTCCGTCAGGTCACTACGAGGTCTACCTGTGTTGATTCTAAGCTTCCTGGACCAACCGGAAGTGGTTAAAATCACCCTAAAAGTGTTTATCCATACCCTGCCTGCAGTTTGATAGACATAGTGCATTCAACCCTGTGTAAATCAGTCAGTTCTTAACATAAGGACTTAAAACTCAGGATTCTGTAAAAGCATACCCCAGTGAGGATATGTGTTGACGTATAGCTTCCTGTGCCAACCGGAAGTGCCATAATTGGTGTCTCTTGGGCTGTTTCGAGGGGTTAAAAAAGTCAGATCTTTCCAAAACTTTATATATGTGATTAGGCAATGCCCATGAACTGTAAATCAGTCATTTTTCCCGTAAAATTTCAAAGGAAAACTAAATCACACACACACACAGCTTGGAAGTAGGGACCCATTGGGGTGCGTAGAGACATACACTGCCTGGATTAGTTAACCTTGTTGGAACTTTTAAAGAACCGTCAGACCTAGAGTTCCGAAACTTTAGAATCCTGTTCTAGACCTCCGGTCGATAGTGCGTGGTGAGTTACGTGGCTCTAGAAGGTTCTCAGACCGAGAAACAGCCTCGTACATTTGCAATGACTTCAATTCATTTTGACCATTACGAAAATGACGACATTTAGAAAAGTCTCAGAGACACAAGACTAGGTGCATTGCGACCGTCTCGGCCCATAGAGACGGAACCCAACATTTCTGTCCGATAGCTCATTCAAGGACCCCGTAGCAAGTCATGGAAAAAAGTGGATTTTCAGCACCAATTAGGGTTTTGCTTGGACACCAAATGACCGATCGAGCCGAAACTTGTGATTCGGGGTCGCCTCAGCTAGGCCTACACATAACATAAGAAATGGACCTGCAGCTAGAACGTAACTACGTGTTTTATGTTTTTTTTATGGTTTGAACCGAAGGCGTTGTGAATTTTGGGCCAGCTCTGAAGTATGTGATAGTTGGCTACTAAACATGTTGGAAAAAGTGGGTTTGGTGTCAGTTTGTATCAGTTTGGTGTCAGAATGATATCTAATTGACTGATGGACGGTGACTTGCTGGTGACTCTTGTCCATTTGCAATATGTTTAAACAGTGAGGTACCATCACCAAAGTGACATTCTGAAATCAACCCTAACGAGCCAATGAGATGAACCAGAATCACTGCCCAGCCATCCCGAGTTCATCGGGCCAGTCAATTTCACATTCCTGCAGGATTTTTATAGCATGACAAATTCGTGATGGTACCTGCCCATTGAACCATATTGCAAATGCACAGTGACTTTGCAAAAGTGAGAAAACATAAACAAATGGACATGATGAAATCAACACAACGAGTGATGGAAAGGTACAACTATCACTACTCGGCCATCCTGTGTTCATCAGGCCAGTCAATTTTGCATTTTTGAGCATGTCAAATTTCATATGGTAAATGCCCATTGAACCATATTGCAAATGCACGTGCACTTGCAATATGATTCAACAGTGAAAAAACATCACAAAATGGACATGATGAAGTCACCACAACGAGTGATGGAAAGGAGCAACTATCACTGCCAGGCCATCCTGTGTTCATCAGGCCAGTCAATTTTGCATTTCTGCAGGATTTTTGAGCATGTCAAATTTCTTATGGTAAATGCCCATTGAACCATATTGCAAATGCACGTGCACTTGCAATATGATTCAACAGTGAAAAAACATCACAAAATGGACATGATGAAGTCAACACAACGAGCGATGGAAAGGAGCAACTATCATTGCCAGGCCATCCTGTGTTCATCAGGCCAGTCAATTTTGCATTTCTGCAGGATTTTTGAGCATGTCAAATTTCTTATGGTAAATGCCCATTGAACCATATTGCAAATGCACGTGCACTTGCAATATGATTGTATAGTGAAAAAACATCACCAAATGGACATGATGAAATCAACATAACGAGTGATGGAAAGGAGCAACTATCACTGCCAGGCCATCCTGTGTTCATCAGGCCAGTCAATTTTGCATTTCTGCAGGATTTTTGAGCATGTCAAATTTCTTTTGGTAAATGCCCATTGAACCATATTGCAAATGCACGTGCACTTGCAATATGATTGTATAGTGAAAAAGCATCACCAAATGGACATGATGAAATCAACACAACGAGTGATGGAAAGGAACAACTATCACTGTCCGGCCATCCTGTGTTCCCATAGCGGGCATTAATATCAGAATGACCGGTAAATGGATTTACAACCATATTTTTATTTTTGGGTTACCAGGTGCCTATTTTCAATCACCAGTTGCACAACAATGCGTATCCATCAGAATATTTTAAACAGTCCTTAAAGCACTCAGGACGGCCCCCATAGATAGAGGGCCATAGTAGGGTACTCCCATAGCGGGCATGGACAATAGGAGTCCCGGTAAATGCATTTACAACCATATTTTTATTTTTGGGTTACCAGTTGCACAACAATGCACGTGCATTTGCAATATGATTCTATAGTGAAAAAACATCACCAAATGGACATGATGAAGTCAACACAACGAGCGATGGAAAGGAACAACTATCACTGCCAGGCCATCCTGTGTTCATCAGGCCAGTCAATTTTGCATTTCTGCAGGATTTTTGAGCATGTCAAATTTCTTATGGTAAATGCCCATTGAACCATATTGCAAATGCACGTGCACTTGCAATATGATTGTATAGTGAAAAAACATCACCAAATGGACATGATGAAATCAACACAACGAGTGATGGAAAGGAGCAACTATCACTGCCAGGCCATCCTGTGTTCATCAGGCCAGTCAATTTTGCATTCCTGCAGGATTTTTATAGCATGACAAAATCGTGATGGTACATGCCCATTGAACCATATTGCAAATGCACAGTGACTTTGCAAAAGTGAGAAAACATAAACAAATGGACATGATGAAATCAACACAACGAGTGATGGAAAGGTACAACTATCACTGCTCGGCCATCCTGTGTTCATCAGGCCAGTCAATTTAGCATTTTGAGCATGTCAAATTTCATATGGTAAATGCCCATTGAAACATATTGCAAATGCACGTGCATTTGCAATATGATTCTATAGTGAAAAAACATCACCAAATGGACATGATGAAGTCAACACAACGAGTGTCGGAAAGGAGCAACTATCACTGCCAGGCCATCCTGTGTTCATCAGGCCAGTCAATTTTGCATTTCTGCAGGATTCTTGAGCATGTCAAATTTCATATGGTAAATGCCCATTGAACCATATTGCAAATGCACGTGCACTTGCAATATGATTGTATAGTGAAAAAACATCACCAAATGGACATGATGAAATCAACACAACGAGTGATGGAAAGGAATAACTATCACTGTCCGGCCATCCTGTGTTCCCATAGCGGGCATTAATATCAGAATGACCGGTAAATGGATTTACAACCATATTTTTATTTTTGGGTTACCAGGTGCCTATTTTCAATCACCAGTTGCACAACAATGCGTATCCATCAGAATATTTTAAACAGTCCTTAACCTCTTCAGTCGACCCTCTACTTTTTTGAACATTCTGTTAAAAATCGCGCAACATTTCAGCGCCCTGCTACTCATGCCAGGAATATAGTATATGCATTTGCTTAGTCTGTGTGGATAGAAAACACTCAGACGTTTAAAGAACTGGTTAAATCACTGCTGTGGCTTTACCAGAACGGCATTTACATCGAAAAGCACAGGAAAAACTGATCACTGAAAATGGGGAAAATATATCCATGCGCTACTTGAACCCATTGATAAACGTGAACCACAATTAATTGACTGAGGTTGCAGTACCTACAGCTTCCACAGGGTGTCTAGAGTCTTGTCATTTCCCTTCGAGTTTTTTCTTGGTCAAACACATACAGGACACCGTATCTAATCCGGTCTAGGACCGGATATTTTCGTTGAGTTTCTAGCCGGACATTTTTCCAGACGGACAGCTAATGATCTTTACATCGCCTCCTGATGAATTTTATCGCTTATTAACGTTTACTAATACCTAAAGTTGCATTACAAACGTATTTCGAAGTGTTTTGTGAAAGTTTATCGTCGACTTTTTGAATTTTAAAAAATGACGTTACGTTTTGAAACGATGTTTTTTTCGTTTATCACACAGTCTACATATAACGATATCTAGGCTTTATATGGACCGATTTAATCGAAATAAAGACCCAAATAGTGTTTATGGGACATCTAGGAGTGCCAACAAAGAAGATGGTGAAAGGTAATGAATGCTTTCTATTTTATTGTGCGGTTTGTGTAACGCCGAAATGCTAATTATTTTGTTTACGTCCCCTGTGGGTCTTTTGGGGTGTTGCATGCTATCAGATAATAGCTTCTCATGCTTTCGCCGAAAAGCATTTTAAAAATCTGACTTGTTGCCTGGATTCACAACGAGTGTAGCTTTAATTCGATACCCTGCATGTGTATTTTAATGAACTTTTGAGTTTTAACTAATACTATTAGCATTTAGCGTAGCGCATTTGCATTTCCAGAGCTCTAGTTGGGACGCAAGCGTCCCGGGTAGAAGCAACAGGTTAAAGCACTCAGGACGGCCCCCATAGATAGAGGGCCATAGTAGGGTACTCCCATAGCGGGCATGGACAATAGGAGTCCCGGTAAATGCATTTACAACCATATTTTTATTTTTGGGTTACCAGTTGCACAACAATGCACGTGCATTTGCAATATGATTCTATAGTGAAAAAACATCACCTAATGGACATGATGAAATCAACACAACGAGCGATGGAAAGGAACAACTATCACTGCCAGGCCATCCTGTGTTCATCAGGCCAGTCAATTTTGCATTTCTGCAGGATTTTTGAGCATGTCAAATTTCTTATGGTAAATGCCCATTGAACCATATTGCAAATGCACGTGCACTTGCAATATGATTGTATAGTGAAAAAACATCACCAAATGGACATGATGAAATCAACACAACGAGTGATGGAAAGGAGCAACTATCACTGCCAGGCCATCCTGTGTTCATCAGGCCAGTCAATTTTGCATTCCTGCAGGATTTTTATAGCATGACAAAATCGTGATGGTACATGCCCATTGAACCATATTGCAAATGCACAGTGACTTTGCAAAAGTGAGAAAACATAAACAAATGGACATGATGAAATCAACACAACGAGTGATGGAAAGGTACACCTATCACTGCTCGGCCATCCTGTGTTCATCAGGCCAGTCAATTTAGCATTTTGAGCATGTCAAATTTCATATGGTAAATGCCCATTGAAACATATTGCAAATGCACGTGCATTTGCAATATGATTCTATAGTGAAAAAACATCACCAAATGGACATGATGAAGTCAACACAACGAGTGTTGGAAAGGAGCAACTATCACTGCCAGGCCATCCTGTGTTCATCAGGCCAGTCAATTTTGCATTTCTGCAGGATTCTTGAGCATGTCAAATTTCATATGGTAAATGCCCATTGAAACATATTGCAAATGCACGTGCATTTGCAATATGATTCTATAGTGAAAAAACATCACCAAATGGACATGATGAAATCAACACAACGAGTGATGGAAAGGAACAACTATCACTGCCCGGCCATCCTGTGTTCCCATAGCGGGCATTAATATCAGAATGACCGGTAAATGCATTTACAACCATATTTTTATTTTTGGGTTAGCAGGTGCCTATTTTCAATCACCAGTTGCACAGAGGTGTATCCTAATCCGCATCCACAAAAATATTTTAAAGTGTCCATAAAGCACTCAGGATGGGCCCCCATAGATAGAGGGCCGTAGCAGGGTGTTCACAGAGTGGGCATGCATATTAGGAGTACCGGTAAGTGCATTTAGGACCATATTTTTTATTTTTAGGTTACCAGGTGCCTATTTCAAATCACCAGTTGCACGGATGTATAAGGGCGCCCATGGATAGAGGGCCGTAGTAGGGTGCTCCTGTAGCGGGCATGAATATCTGGAACACCGGTAAGTGCATTTAGGACCATGTTTATATTTTTAGGTTCCCAGGTGCCTATTTTCAATCACCAGTTGCACAGAGGTGTATCCTAATCCGCATCCCCAAAAATATTTTAAAGTGTCCATAAAGCACTCAGGACGGCCCCCATAGATAGAGGGCCGTTGTAGGGTACTCCCATAGCGGGCATGGACAATAGGAGTCCCGGTAAATGCATTTACAACCATATTTTTTATTTTTGGGTTACCAGTTGCACAACAATGCACGTGCATTTGAAATATGATTCTATAGTGAAAAAACATCACCAAATGGACATGATGAAATCAACACAACGAGTGATGGAAAGGAACAACTATCACTGCCAGGCCATCCTGTGTTAATCAGGCCAGTCAATTTTGCATTCCTGCAGGATTTTTATAGCATGACAAATCGTGATGGTACATGCCCATTGAACCATATTGCAAATGCACAGTGACTTTGCAAAAGTGAGAAAACATAAACAAATGGACATGATGAAATCAACACAACGAGTGATGGAAAGGTACAACTATCACTGCTCGGCAATCCTGTGTTCATCAGGCCAGTCAATTTTGCATTTTTGAGCATGTCAAATTTCTTATGGTAAATGCCCATTGAAACATATTGCAAATGCACGTGCATTTGCAATATGATTCTATAGTGAAAAAACATCACCAAATGGACATGATGAAGTCAACACAACGAGCGATGGAAAGGAACAACTATCACTGCTCGGCCATCCTGTGTTCATCAGGCCAGTCAATTTAGCATTTTTGAGCATGCCAAATTCGTGATGGTAAATGCCCATTGAAACATATTGCAAATGCACGTGCATTTGCAATATGATTCTATAGTGAAAAAAACATCACCAAATGGACATGATGAAATCAACACAAGGAGTGATGGAAAGGAACAACTATCACTGCCCGGCCATCCCGAGTTCATCAGGCCAGCATTTCAAATTTCTTATGGCATTTGGCCCCCAAAAAAGTGACTTTTGACTTTGACTTTTGACTTCCTATGAAATCATATTGTAAATGGACAAATCATATTCCTTATGCACAAGTAAAAAAAAAAATATATAATTATAATAATAAAATACAACTAAAGTATGTTGATACAGTTCTTATACGTGTGTAATTGACACAAAATTCGAAAGAATTTCGAAAAACGGTCCAGAAAGCACTTTTTTAAGGGTGTGTGAAGTTTTTTACAAAATTTTGACATTTTTGACTTTTGACTTCCTATTAAATCATATTGAAAATGGCCAAAACATATTACTTATGCTCATGTAAAAAAAAAAAAAAATATGATAATAAAATTGGACAAAAGTATATTCATACAGTTCTTACACAAATCGAAAGAATTTCGAAAAACGGTCCAGAAATCACTTTTTTAAGGGGTGATACATTTTTGACCAAAAAATCATTTTTTCAAAATGTTTCTTTTGGATGTTGACTTGGGTTACATTTCCAATATGAAAAACCACGGTGGAGCGGATTCGCCACCTGTTGAATTTTTAAAGTGTTACAACTGGCAATTGCCATATGGCATTTGCAATACACTTTGCATGAATCAACGCCGAATTGGGTGGTATTGGACAATGTGTATATGGTTTGTCCGATGCCAATGACATCCCATTCATTTTTGTCCAATACAGGGGGGTATTCCCTTACATTTGCAATATGAAAAACCACGGTGGAGCGCACTCGCCACCTGTTGGATTTTTAAAGTGTTACACCTGGCATTTGCCATATGGCATTTGCAATCAACTTTGAATGAAACAACGCCGAATTGAGTGGTATTGGACACCGTGTATATGGTTTGTCCAGTGCCAATGACTTCCCATTCATTTTTTGTACATTTCAGGGGGGTGTTCCCTTACATTAGCTTAAGTATCGGCCTCACGGCCTTAGTCAGAGCTTTAATGAGGATTCTGCCATCACCAAATGGACATGCTGAAATCAACACCAACGAGCGATGGAGAGGAACTGCTATCACTGCCCGGCCATCCGGAGTTCAACTGGCCAGTAAATTGGGCATTTCTGCAGTATATTAGAGCATGTATAATTAGTGATGGTAAATGCCCATTGTAAGACTACAAATGGACATCCGTGCAACAGGTTTCCTGAACAGGTTACCAGGATCAAATTTGTAATGCTTTTATGGGGGTGCAAGGGGTCCATGGTCATTTTGGACGTTTAAAAAAAAATCTTTAAAAATGAGAGTCCCACTCCTCTCGCATCAAACATGACAAATATACCTTCTAGGTTGATTCAGTGCTTAACATAGGGATATGTATGATTTGGGCAGTATAAATGCCATTTGGTCATGGTTCACTGACTTTTGGGTTCGGAAACCGACCTCCTATGATCATATATTTTAAATGGACATAACATCCTGATTTGGTACTTTCAATACTTATGTATGGCATTTGGACATGTCTTATGCCATTTGGACATGGTTCACTGACTTTTGGGTTTGGAAACTGACTTCCTATGATCATATGATCATTTAAGTGTTGATGCTATGGCATCAACACTTAAATCGCTGGATGCTACTTATCATTGCGCACTTAGGTTTATTACAGGTGCTAGCTACAGAACTCACCACTGTGTTTTATATCAAAATGTGGGTTGGACTTCGCTGTCCATGAGACGAGAACAACATGCTCTTGTGTTTGTCTATAAAGCACTTCTGAATAAACTACCTTCTTATTTATCATCACTCATCAATATTAGAATTAGAATTCCTAAAACCAGGTCTCAAGCATGGATTACACTTGAGGCCCATGCGATTTCCACAGAGTTGGGTATGGCTCCTTGCCTATGGAATAGCCTGCAGACTAAACTCAAACTTGAGACTCTTGTCCCCCTTGCCCATTTTAAATATTTATTGGAGGATTTTTATTTTTGTATTGCTTGTAACTGTTTTTGGTAATGCAAGTTCTTGTGCTGTTAGGGGAATGACCTATGTGTCAATGTAATCTGTTGCTGTATTCTTTTGTGTTATCTGTGATCGTTGTGTTTGTCCTGATTTGGTACTTTCAATACTTACGTGTGGCATGTGGATATTTCTTATGACATTTGGTCATGCTTCACTGACTTTTGACTTCCTGTCGTCATATATTGCAAATGGACAAAACATAGGCCTTATGGATAAACTCAATAAAAAAGACAAAGTTATGTTCATATGGTTGCTATATATGCATTACTGACAATTTTTCTTCTTCTTCCAAAAACAGTCCAGAAAGCAATTTTGTAGAGGGAGATGTATTTTAGAAAAATAAAATATTATTCAAAATTTGTCCCTTGGTTCTTGACTTTATGTCCATTTGCAATATGAAAATGTACAGTGGCGTGCTCGCCATCTTTGGGATTTTGCTGTATGACACCTTGACATTTGCCAAATGCCACTTGCCATAAGCTTTGAATGAACTGCCATCCATTTGAGTGGTATTTGCGATCATGTATGTGTTTCGCCCAATGGCAAATTGTTGCCATTCATTTTCGTTTATTTCATGGGAGTCTTCCCTTACCACTATAATCTAGTCCTCTTGGCATGCAGGCACTACACAGTATTTCCTCTACAGTCTAGTCTCCTTCGCAAGCTGGCTCTTCACGGTGTTTCCCCTACAGTCTAGTCTTCCTGGCAAGCTTCCTCTCTTTTATTTCCCCTACAGTATAGTCCTCTTGGTATGCTGGCTCTCATAAATTTCCAACAGTCAAGTCCTCTTGTTCTGGCTCAACACGGTAATTCCCCTTCAGCCAAGTCCGCTTTGCATTTTGCCACACTTATGTTTCCTCTACAGTCTAGTCCTCTTGGTACGCTTCCTCTCTTATATTTCCCCTACAGTCGAGTTCTCTTGGCACGTTGCCTCACTTACAGTGAAGTTGGAATTTTAGCAAAATATATTTAAACTCAGTTTTTCAAAATTCCTGACATTTAATACAAGTAGAAATTCCCTGTCTTAGGTCAGTTAGGATCACCACTTTATATTAAGAATGTAAAAAGTCAGAATAATAGCAGAGAAAATAATTTATTTCAGCTTTTATTTCTTTCATCACATTCCCAGTGGGTCAGAAGTTGTAGCATTGCCTTAAATTGTTTAACTTGGGTCAAACATTTTGGGTAGCTTTCCACAAGCTTTCCCAATAAGTTGGGTGAATTTTGGCCCATTCCTCCTGACAGAGCTGGTGTAACTGAGTCAGGTTAGTAGGCCTCCTTGCTCGCACATGCTTTTTCAGTTCTGCCCACAGATGTTTGATTGCATTGAGGTCAGGGCATTGTGGTGGCCACTCCAATACCTTGACTTTGGAAGACCCATATCCGACCAAGCTTTAACATCCTGACTGATGTCTTAAGATGTTTCTCAATATATCCACATAATTTCCTCTCCTCGTGATGCGTTCTAATTTGTGAAATGCACCAGTCCCTCCTGCAGCAGTGTTCTTCAGCTTGCAAGCACCCCCCCCCCCTTTCTCCTCCAAACATAATGATGTTTGTCCCCATGTGCAGTTGCAAACCGTAGTCTGGTATTTTTATGGCGGTTTTGGAGCAGTGGCTTCTTCCTTGCTGAGCATCCTTACAGGTTATGTCAATATAGGACTTGTTTTACTGTGGATACAGATACTTTCGTACCTGTTTCCTCCAGTATCTTCACAAGGTCCTTTGCTGTTGTTCTGGGATTGATTTGCTCTTTTCGCACCAAACTATGTTAATCTCTAGGAGACAGAACGCGTCTTATTCCTGAGCGGTATGACGCCTGCGTGGTCCCATGGTGTTTATACTTGCATACTATTGTTTGTACAGATGAACGTGGTACCTTCAGGTGTTTGGAAATTGCTCCTAAGGATGAACCAGACTTGTGGAGGTCTACAATTATTTTTCCGAGGTCTTAGCTGATTTCATTAGATTTCCCCATGATGTGAGGCACTGAGTTTGAAGGTAGGCCTTGAAATACATCCACAGGTACACCTCAAATTGAATCAAATGATGCTAATCAGCCTATCAGAAGCTTCTAAAGCCATGAAATAATTTTCTGGAATTTTCCAAGCTATTTAAAGGCACAGTCAACTTAGTGTATGAAATCTTCTGACCCATTGGAATTGTGATACAGTGAATTATAGGTGAAATAATCTGTGTGTAAAAAATTGTTGGAAAAATTACTTGTGTCATGCACAAAGTAGATGTCCTAAAAGACTTGCCAAAACTATAATATTATTGTTTGTTAACAAGAAATGTGTGGAGTGGTTGAAAAATTAGTTTTAATGACTCCAACCTAAGTGTATGTAAACTTCCGACTTCAACTGTATCTGAAAATGTTTATTATATTATTATAATACATAATATGATGAATTACAATAGCAATTGAACACATGCACTTCAATGTTGTATCAATTCATATAGGAATAAAGCTTTTCTCCAACAACATGGAAGTGGTTCCACTCTGTAGGCTACTGCTAATCACATCATTTAGCAGGTCTAATTAGATTTTAACACTCTAGATTTGAACAATCTCTCATAACATTGGAATATCTAATGTGAACCTGTGTCATGTTACCAGTTACAATGTTACCAATGATTATCTGCTAAATTGTTGGTCATCTCTGTCAAAGTAGTTCTATGATAAACCATATAACTGAACGTTACAATGTTTTTTCCACTCAATCATTTCTTAATAACGTTTATCATTGGATGTCTTCTCCATAAGGTGTTTCTTGGTGTTCTTTTCCGGCCTGAACAGAATAATAAAGCATTTAGGAACAAATAATAGAAAGAACAACCCAAAGCTAGAGGTGATGATGGCAAAGATCTCCACAGCTACAGTGAACTTCCCAGGAGAGCTGACATAAGCTGGGATAAAGGTGATCCAGACTGCACAGAATATGAGCATGCTGAAGGTGATGAATTTGGCCTCATTGAAGTTATCAGGCAGCTTCCGAGCCAGAAAAGCCAGCACAAAGCACAAGAGAGACAGGAGTCCTATATAGCCCAACACAGCCCAGAAACCAATAGCTGAACCCACATCACACTCTAGAATGATCTTTTCCTTGTAGGTAGTGAGGTTTTTAATGGGGAAGGGAGGGGACAGGACCAACCACAGAGTGCATATCAAAGCCTGGACAAACGTGAAGGACACTACAGTCAATCTCTGCTGTGGAGGACCAAACCATTTCATGACATTACTGCCTGGAAGCGTAGCCCTGAAGGCCATCAACACCACTATTGTTTTCCCCAGAACACAAGAGATGCAGAGAACGAAGGTGATCCCAAACGCTGTGTGACGCAGCATACAGGACCATTCAGAGGGCCGGCCAATGAAAGTAAGAGAACACAGAAAACACAGAGTCAAGGAGAAGAGCAGCAGGAAGCTCAGCTCAGAGTTGTTGGCCCTGACAATGGCCGAAGTTCGATGGTGGTAGAAGATGGTTGCCGTGGCGATGGCAAGACAAGCCCCGCCCACAGAGCAGGCGGTCAGGATGATTCCGAGGACCTCGTGGAAGGACAGGAACTCCACAGGCTTAAGGATACAGAGGTCTCTCTCAGCGTTGGGCCAGTACTCCTCGGGACAGATCTGACAGTCTGAAGAATCTGACCAAGACAAAACAACAGACATCAAATGTTAATAATAATAGATTCAGGTCTAATTTTTTACAAATACATGTCCCACAATGCTGCACTTTGTCAGTTTACAATAAAGAATGTTGAATTAATGTGCAGCTTACATAAGATAATAAGAACAGGAACATGATTGACAGACACTACCTTTGTAGTGAATAAACCAATACTTAGTAAACCGTGATAGAAATTACTACACAACTGTTCCTATAGTCCTACCTGTGTTATTACTGATCTCTCCCTCTGCACATTGGATACAGTCATAACAGCATACAGGCTTTCCTTTCTGTATAGCCTTACGAGTGCCTGGGGGACATCTCTCACTGCAAACTGACACAGGTACTTGTGTACTGTTCTTTACCCAGGTGATTTCCCTGTTGATGTCAAACCTCTGGTCAGGAGGCAGGGACGCATCATAGAGCCCCACTGTCACAAACTCCATCTTCCCACTTTCCCGTATCTGCCAGTTGACCAGCTCATAGGTGGCCACTGGGTCCCCGTTGGCATCGAAAGACACCTGGTACCCGTTACGAGAGAAGTTCACCCTCCTCAATCTCTCCAGGACCTGGTGTTTGGAAAGTCAAGGGAGAGAGAGGGGACGGGAGAGATGGAGAGGTGAGAAGAGAGATGGTCAGAAGGGGAGAGAGAGAGAGAAACAGAACATTAATTCACCTCATATATTTATCAGATGCAGTACTTCAGAACAAGTTGTAAAATATAATGAGAACTCCTAGGCCTTCATATACGTAGTCTAAATAAACATATTTATCAGGAAATTAGACTACAGACTTGTCATTCACCTGTGTTGGCTTCACATTAAGGTTTTTGTCACAGTTCACAATGAAGTTTTCTCTCTCTTCACAAACGATGCTGTGGATGGCGTGTGCTATGGCATAAACAGCTTTATACACCATGTTAGTGACACGCAGCTGGGATGTATCTGTGTAGGGGGCCTGTAGCTGCTGTATATCCTCACTGCCATCACACACCTTCTCCTCAACCCCAACACCTGTAGAGGTCCCTACAGACAGACAGACAGACAGACAGACAGACAGACAGACAGACAGACAGACAGACAGACAGACAGACAGACAGACAGACAGACAGACAGACAGACAGACAGACAGACAGACAGACAGACAGACAGACAGATAGATAGATAGATAGATAGATAGATAGATAGATAGATAGATAGATAGATAGATAGATAGATAGATAGATAGATAGATAGACAGATAGATAGACAGATAGATAGGTACCTGTCCCCAGCCTACAGCCAAAGGCTCCCTCCCAGAACTCAGTCAGCAGGGGAGAGTTGGACACCTTCTGTGGGGAGAGGTCCAGGAGGAAGTCCCTAAGACCAGGGATGACAGAGCGTTGGATGCCAAATCCGATGGCCCCGGCACACAGACCGAAGCGCAGCATATCTGGGTCAGTGACCCAGGACTCAGTCCCGATCCACTGGCGGGGTGGAGAGGGCAGGCGTTCCATCTCCTCCAGCAGGATCCTCATTTCCCCAATGGCTGTGAATGCAACCACCACCCGGGCTGTGGAGCTGGGGAACATGATTATATCATATGCTTAATATGCTGGTCATGTTTGTCATTCACTGCAATGTCTCAGTGAAGTGAACATGAACATTAGTTGTAATCAACACTTTTGACATGCAAATCATGTTGGTTTCACAGGTCAGCTTTGGGAAAAGAGAGAAATGAATAACAATAGTATTTATTTTATAAATATGGTCTTGCATTTGTGTGAATGAAAAGTTCACAAGTAATCACGGATCACCTGCGGATCACGTCAGCCACCCGTTGCACTCTGCTGAGTGGGTTGGTACGGGAGAAGGCTTCAGAATACTCCACACAGATACCCTCCTCTTGTGCTGCCTTTAGGAAAGCAGCCATCCCGTTATTACCGTAGTCAGAGTCGGAACGGACCGCCCCAATCCAGGTCCAGCCGAAGTGCCTGATGAGGTGGGCCAGAGCGGCAGCCTGGAACTGATCACTGGGAATGGTTCTGAAGAAGGTTGGATACTGTTTCTTATCACTCAGACACGCACAGGTGGAAAAGTGACTCACCTTGGTAAAAACAGACAGTCGAAAACATGAGAAAGATCATCATGTTGGCCAAACAAGTCTCAGATATTGGCAACTTCCTGCTTTTTTTGTTTAGCTGTGTTGTATGATGTTAGGGAGACATTAATAATAATAATGTATTGTTTTTCATTGGGCCAGATTGAAAAGGATACATATTTCTACCCGTTTCTATCTTGGTCGTTCTATTCATATTGATAATAGTATTATAAGACATACTGGTGCTGTGAAAAACATGAGTAAAAGGTGTGAAACTAATCCCTGGTCTCCCATAACAACCTAGACTATGAAATATAGTCCTCAGATCATGTTCTAATGCCGCAAGATGTTCTCCAGACTCATTGTCCTCGGTCTATGTTCAAATGCATTTCTCTACATAATTTCACACAGAAATGTATATTCCTGAAAGAGAGGAGAATACAGTTGGAATACGGTAAATTAACAAAAGTAGAACTCATTCCTGAAAGAGAGGAGACTATAAAGTAGGAATACATTAAGTTTAAAAGAAGCTGAATTTTTTCTGTCCACAGGAGTTTACCTGAGGAATGCCGAAAGGGCTGATGATGCGCAACATGCTGATGGTAGGCGTGGAGCCAGACTCGCCCACGATAGCTGTCACCGTAGCCGACCCCGAGCACTGTTCTCCGGTATCAAACATGGGGTCCAGGCCGTTAGCCAGTTGGAAGGCCACATTCATGGCCATGGGGACCGAGGTGCACGAGTCGTGCACTTGATAACCGAGTGTGACACCGGGTAGAAGGTCTGAACTGTTGTTTATCTCCTCAACTGCGAAGACCATGGCGCGCGAGAAGCGCAACTCACGAGTATCCAAACTGTAAATAGAAGGTAGGTGAGTGAGCACTTCTTGACTAAACTAGCCGATAGAATATATGGTTATACGAGGGCAAACATCTTCATATCTAGCCTTATTTTCCACACTGTTTACATGCCTACACTTTTAATTTCGGTAATTGAGGGACATTGTAGTATACCTGTCACGGGGACTAGGTGGGTGAAGGAATCAGACACAGAGAGTTCCACTGGAGTAAAGTGCTCTTTACTTCGGCACACAAAATGATAAGCCCAACAATACAGGGCGCGGACATACAACGTGACAACCCAAAAAACACATGGTGCCAAGTTAAGAAAATAAATCCACCTAAAATACACGTAACTTAAAGACAATCTCGCAGAAAACAAGGGCGGGTCCACCTACTAAATATAGGGAAGCTCATCAAACCAAACAACAGAATCACAGGTGAAACTAATAAGACAAAACAAACAGACAAACGAAAAAGGGATCGGTGGCGGGCTAGTAGGATGGTGACACGAGCACCGCCCGAACAAGCAGTGGAGCCAACTTCAGTGGAAGTCCTGACAATAGTCTTCATTTGAAAATGTGACACTTTGTAACAGTAGGCTTTATCTACTCTCTCAGATACAAACACTCTTTTTATCTGTCTTAAAAACACTGTTTATCTGTCTTAAAAACAATGGTTATCTGTCTTTAAAACACTGTTTACCTGTCTTTAAACACACTGTTCATCTGTCTTTAAAACACTTTTACCTGTCTTTAAACACACTGTTCATCTGTCTTTAAAATACTGTTTACCTGTCTTTAAACACACTGTTCATCTGTCTTTAATACACAATTTATCTGTCTCTAAACACACTGTCTCCATGTCTTTAAAACACTATGTATCTCTCTCCCCACACAGCCACAGTCCTGTCCCCTGTTCCCTCTTGCGCTCACTGACCTCCCTGTGCACTGCAGGGGCTCAGGCAGGCTGGTGTAGCTGTGATCCACAGTGTGCATGTAGTTGTGGATGGAGAAGACACCCCCGATGACAAAGTCCCCGTCCTGGGAGAACGTCGGAGGACGAGGGGTGCCTTGGAGCCTGCATCTGACAGACTCCAGCCCAGAGGCAGAGACAGAGGCAGACGAGAGCAAGGCAAGCCCACCAGCCACCACAGCTAGATGTAGTAGAACCAGACTACCAGCCAGACTTGGATCCAGAGCAGGAGACGGAGAGCGCCTCATTCCTCTGATGTGTAGAAGGTATGGAGTAATACAATGCCACACAGACCCATATAGGTCAGGTTACCTCTCTACTCTGGGTTAAATACCCACCATACCTCTGTGGGGATTCCTCTGGGGGCCACACTGTGGGTACGGCCATGCCTAGGAGGGAGGGGCAGGAGGCTGCTCTGTTCACCTGCTTATTTCATCTATAGAGAGTGTATGCACCAGCATCAGAACTACATTGACTGTAATGGTTTAGATAGACATAAACATTCATTAGACACAGAATAACCATGAGCCTCTCTTATATTTCCCTTACTGTCTAGTCCTCTTGGCATGCTGGCTCTGCACAGTATTTCCCCAACTGTCTTGTATTTTTGGTATGCTAGCTCTACACAGTTATTCCTCTTCAGTCTAGTCCGCTTGGCACACTGGATTTACAAGACATTTCCCCTACAATTTAGTCCATTTGGCACACTGCTTCTCTTATATTTCCTCTACAGTCTAGTCCTTTTTGCAAGCTGGCTCTTCACAGTATTTCCCCTACAGCCTAGTCCTCTTGGTACGCTGGCAGTACACAGTATTTATTCAAAAGTCTAGTCCTCTTGATACGCTTCCTCTCTTATATTTCCAATACAGTCTAGTCCTCTTGGTAAGCTTCCTCTCTTATATTTCCCCTACAGTCTAGTACTCTTGGTAAGCTTCCTCTCTTATATTTCCCCTACAGTCTAGAACTCTTGGCACATTGCCTCACTTACAGTTGAAGTCAGAAGTTTACATTCACCTTAGCCAAAAACATATAAACTCAGTTTTTCAAAATTCCTGACATTTATTCCAAATAAAAATTCCCTTTCTTAGGTCAGTTAGGATCACCACTTTATTTAAAAAAGTGAAAAGTCAGAATAATAGTAGAGAAAATTATTTATTTCAGCTTTAATATCTAACATCACATCCTCAGTGGGTCAGAATTATACATACACTCGATTAATATTTGGTAGCATTGCCTTTAAATTGTTTAACTTGGGTCAAACGTTTTGAGTAGCCTTCCACAAGCTTCCCACAATAAGTTGGGTGAATTTTGGCCCATTCCTCCTGACAGAGCTGTGTAACCGAGTCAGGTTTGTCGGCCTCCTCGCCCGCATACGCTTTTTCAGTTCTGCCCCAAAAATGTTCTAATGCATTGAGATCAGGGCTATGTGATGGCCACTCCAATACCTTGACTTTGTTGTCCATAGGCCATTTTTGTCACAGCTTTGGAAGTATGCTTGGTGACACTGTCCATTTGGAAGACCCATTTGCGACCAAGCATTAACTTCCTGACTGATGTCTTGAGATGTTGCTTCAATATATCCACATAATTTTCTCGCCTCACGATGCCATCTATTTTGTGAAGTGCACTAGTCCCTCCTGCAGTAAAGCAACCCCACAACATGATGCTGCCACCCCCGTGCTTCACGGTTAGGATGGTTTTCTTTTCGCTTGCAAGCCTCCTCCTATTTCCTCCAAACATAACAATGGTCACTTTGTCCCCATATGCAGTTGCAAACCATAATCTGGCGTTATTATGGAGGTTTTGGAGCAGTGGCTTCTTCCTTGCTGAGCGGCCTTTCAGGTCATGTCAATATAGGACTCGTTTTACTGTGGATATAAATACTTTCGTACCTGTTTTCCCAGCATCTTCACAAGGTCTTTTGCTGTTGTTCTGGGATTGATTTGCACTTTTCGCACCAAAGTACGTTAATCTCGAGGAGACAGAACGAGTCTTCTTACTGAGCGGTATGACTCCTGCATTGTCCCACGGTGTTTATACTGCGTACTTGTCACAGTTGTCGTAAGAACGGGACCAAGGCGCAGCGGATATTGAGTTCCACATATTTATTCCAAAGTGAAACTCAAGCAAATAACAAGAAATCAAATAAACGAACAACGGAACGTGACTACGTGGTACACATGTACAATCACAAAATAATATTCCACAAACACAGGTGGGAAAAATATGTACTTAAATATGATCCCCCAATTAGAGACAATGTTTACCAGCTGCCACTAATTGGAAATCATACAAAACTCCAACTAAGAAAATATAAACTAGAACACAACATAGAAATTATAAAGTAGAATAACCCCTAGTCACGGCCTGACCTACTACACCATAGAGAAACAAGCGCCCTCTATGGTCAGGGCGTGACAGTAACCCCCCCAAAGGTGCGGCCTCCGGCCACAAAACCTGAAACCAAATGGGGGGGGGGTTAGGGAGGTGACGAGTGTCGGTGGCGGCTCCGGTGCTGGTCGTAGCCCATAGATCCAACCATGGCGCCGTGCCTGTACTGGGCACCGGCGCAGAGGAGGGCTCCGGCCATTGAGCTGGGTTGGACACCGTGCCTGTACTGAGCATCAACGCAGACGAAGGCCCCCGGCCATGGATCTGGGCTGGCCGCCATGCCTGAACTGGGCATCGGCGCAGACAAAGTATCCGGCCATGGATTTGGGCTGGCCGCCATGCCTGGACTGGGCATCGGCGCAGACGAAGGCTCCGGCCATGGAGCTGGGCTGGCCGCCGTGCCTGGACTGGGCAACTGCTCAGAGGAAGGCTCCAGCCATGGGGTTGGACTTATCACCATACCCGGACTGGCCAATGGTGCATAGGAAGACTCCTGACCTGGAGCAGGATTGAACACTGTGCCTGGACTAAGCACCGGCGCAGAGGAAGGCACCTGACCTGGAGCGAGACTGGACACCGTGCCTGGACTGGGCCCCAACGCAGAGGAAGACTCCGGCCCTGGAGGTGGACTGGACACCGTGCATGGATTGGGCACTGGCGCAGAGGAAGTCTCCTGCCCTGGAGCAGGACTGGACGCCTTGCCTGGAAGCTTGTGACCGTTAACTGTCGCTGGAGGTTCCAGACCGTTGACCGTCGCTGGAGGTTCCGGACCATTGATCGTCGCTGGAGGTTCCAGACCCTTGACAGTCGCTGGAGGTTCCGGACCATTGATCGTCGCTGGAGGTTCCGTACCCTTGACCGTCGCTGGAGGTTCCGGACCATTGATTGTCCCTGGAGGTTCTGGACCGTTGATCGTAGCTGGAGGTTCCAGACCATTGACCGTCACCGGAAGCTCTGGACTGTGAACCGTGCCCGGAAGCTCTGGACTGTGAACCGTGCCCGGAAGCTCTGGACTGTGAACCGTGCCCGGAAGCTCTGGACTGTGAACCGTGCCCGGAGGCCTAGTGAGTGGAGCCGGTACAGGTGGCACCGGACTGGTGACACGCACTTCAGGGAGAGTGAGGGAAGCGAGCACAGGACGTACCGGACTGGGAAGGCTCACTGGAGGCCAGATGAGTGAAACCGGTGCAGATGGCACTGGACTGGTGTCACTCTCTTCAGCACGCCTGTACGGCAGCATTCTCATTGCTACCACCTCTCTCCGGAATCTTTCATCTAATTCCTCCTCCGACTCCCACACAGGCTCTGGCATTCTCCGCTGCTCGACCGCAGCTCCATGTGCCCTCCCCAAAAGAATCTTGGGGTTTCTTTAGCAGCGGACTGATGACACGCTCCTGATGGCAAGTGCGAGGAACCGGCACAGGACATACCGGGCTGAGGAGGCGCACTGGAGATGTGGTGCATGGAGCCGTCACATATGGCACCGGACTGATGACCCGCTCGTCAGCACGCTTGCGCTGCCGCATACTCCTAGCCAACTCCATTCTCCGGTATCCTTCCTCACACTGTTCCATCAACTCCCATGAGGGCTCTGGCACTCTCCTTGGGTCGACTGACAACATCTCTGTCGCCTGCTCCATGTGCTCTGGCTCTTCATGCATTTCAGCCGGCCACCCCTTGTGCCCCCACCCCCAAAAAATCTTGGGGTTGTCCTTGGGCTTTCGGTGGACGTGAACCCTGTTATCGTCGCTGTCCTCCATTATTACCTTCCGTCTGCCGCCAAGGGAGGGTCTCGCATCCACCCATCATTTCTTCCCATGTCCAAAACTCCTTTACACCATGGATACGTTGCTTGGTCCTCTTTTGGTGGGTTATTCTGTCACGGTTGTCGTAAGAACGGGACCAAGGCACAGCGGACATTGAGTTCCACATATTTATTCCAATGCGAAACTTAAGCCAAAACCAAGATATCAAATTAACGAACAACGGTATGTGACTATGTGGTACACATGCACAAACACAAAATAATATCCCACAAACACAGGTGGGAAAAATGTCTACTTAAATATGATCCCCAAATAGAGACAAAGATTACCAGCTACCTCTAATTGGGAATTATACAAAACACCAACATAGAAAATATAAACTAGAACACAACATAGAAATTATAAACTAGAATAACACGTAGTCAAGCCCTGACCTACTACACCATAGAGAAACAAGGGCTCTCTATGGTCAGGGCGTGACAGTACTATTGTTTGTACAGATGAACATGGTACCTTCAGGTGTTTGGAAATTGCTCCCAAGGATGAACTGAAGTCTGAAGTCTTGGCCGATTTCATTTGATTTTACCATGATGTCAAGCAAATAGGCACTGAGTTTGAAGGTATGCCTTGAAATAAATCCGTAGGTACACCTCCAATTGACTCAAATGATGTCAATCAGCCTATCAGAAGCTTCTAAAGCCATGACATATATTTCTGGAATTTTCCATGCTGTTTAAAGGCACAGTCAACTTAGTTTGTTATCTTCTCACCCACTTGAAGTGTGAAACAGTGAATTATAAGTGAAATAATCAGTCTGTAAACAACTGTTGGAAAAATTACTTGCGTCATGCACAAAGTAGATGTCCTAAAAGACTTGAATTTGTTAACAAGAAAATTGTGGAGTTTTATTGACTCCATCCTAAGTGTATGTAAACTTCCGACTTCAACTGTATCTGAAAATGTTTATTATATTATTATAATACATAATATGATGAATTACAATATGAATTGAACACATGCACTTCAATGTTATATCAATTCATATAGGTTAAAGCTTTTCTCCAACAACATGGAAGTGGTTCCACTCTGTAGGCTACTGCTAATCACATCATTTAGCAGGTCTAATTAGATTTTAACACTCTAGATTTGAACAATCTCTCATAACATTGGAACATCTAAAGTGAACTTGTCATGTTACTAGTTACAAATTTACCAATGATTATCTGCTAAATTGTTGGTAATCTCTGTCAGAGTCGTCCTACCTAACTGTATGATAAACCATATAACTGAACGTTACAATGTTTTTTCCACTCAATCATTTCTTAATAACGTATATCATTGGATGTCTTATCCCTAAGGTGTTTCTTGGTGTTCTTCTGCGGCCTGAACAGAATAGTAAAGCATTTAGGAACAAATAAAAGAAAGAACAACCCAAAGCTGGAGGTGATGATGGCAAAGATCTCCACAGCTACAGTCAACTTCCCAGGAGAGCTGACATAAGCTGGGATAAAGGTGATCCAGACTGCACAGAATATGAGCATGCTGAAGGTGATGAATTTGGCCTCATTGAAGTTATCAGGCAGCTTCCGAGCCAGAAAAGCCAGCACAAAGCACAAGAGAGACAGGAGTCCTATATAACCCAACACAGCCCAGAAACCAATAGCTGAACCCACATCACACTCCAGAATGATCTTTTCCTTGTAGGTAGTGAGGTTTTTAATGGGGAAGGGAGGGGACAGGACCAACCACAGAGTGCATATCAAAGCCTGGACAAACGTGAAGGACACTACAGTCAATCTCTGCTGTGGAGGACCAAACCATTTCATGACATTACTACCTGGAAGCGTAGCCCTGAAAGCCATCAACACCACTATTGTTTTCCCCAGAACACAAGAGATGCAGAGAACGAAGGTGATCCCAAACGCTGTGTGACGCAGCATACAGGACCATTCAGAGGGCCGGCCAATGAAAGTAAGAGAACACAGAAAACACAGAGCCAAGGAGAAGAGCAGCAGGAAGCTCAGCTCAGAGTTGTTGGCCCTGACGATGGCAGACGTTCGGTGTCGGTAGAAGACGGTTGCCGTGGTGATGGCCAGACAAGCCCCGCCCACAGAGCAGGCGGTCAGGATGATTCCGAGGACCTCGTGGAAGGACAGGAACTCCACAGGCTTAAGGATACAGAGGTCTCTCTCAGCGTTGGGCCAGTACTCCTCGGGACAAATCAGACAGTCTGAAGAATCTGACCAGGACAAAACAACAGACATCAAATGTTAATAATAATAGATTCAGGTTTTATTTATTTACAAATACATGTCCCACAATGCTGCACTTTGTCAGTTTACAATAAAGAATGTTGAATTAATGTGCAGCTTATATGAGAAAATAAGAACAGGAACATGATTGACAGATACTACCTTTGTAGTGCTGGTAATATGAATAAACCAATACTTAGTAAACCGTGATAGAAATTACTACACATTTTATGTCAACTGTTCCTATAGTCCTACCTGTGTTATTACTGATCTCTCCCTCTGCACATTGGATACAGTCATAACAGCATACAGGCTTTCCTTTCTGTATAGCCTTACGAGTGCCTGGGGGACAGCTCTCACTGCACACTGACACAGGTACTTGTGTACTGTTCTTTACCCAGGTGATTTCACTGTCGACGTCAAGCCTCTGGTCAGGAGGCATGGACGCATCATAGCGCCCCACTGTCACAAACTCCATCTTCCCACTCTTCCGTCTCTGCCAGTTGACCAGCTCATAGGTAGCCACTGGGTCCCCATTGGCATCGAAAGACACCTGGTACCCGTTACGAGAGAAGTTCACCCTCCTCAACCTCTCCAGGACCTGGGGTTTGGAAGGGCAAAGGAAAGAGAGAGAGAGAGAGATGTGACGAGAGAGAATGAGAGAGGTGAAGAGCGATGGAGATAAGGGAAGAGAGAGATGAGAGAAGGGATGAGAGATGGAGCGATAGATGGACAGAGGGGAAGAGAGAGATGAGAGATGGAGAAAGGGGAAGAAAGATGGAAAGAGAAATGGAGAGAAGGGAAGATAGATGGAGAGAGAAACAGAACATTAATTTAAATCATATTTATCAGATGTGTTACTTCAGAAGAAGTTGTAAAGTATAATGAGAACTCCTAGGCCTTCATACATGTAGTCTAAATGAACATATTTATCAGGAAATGATACTACAGACTTGTCATTCACCTGTGTTGGCTTCACATTAAGGTTTTTGTCACAGTAAACAGTGGAGTTTTCTCTCTCTTCACAAACGATGCTGTGGATGGCGTGTGCTATGGCATAAACAGCTTTATACACCATGTTAGTGACACGCAGCTGGGATGTATCTGTGTAGGGGGTCTGTAGCTGCTGTATATCCTCACTGCCATCACACACCTTCAACACCTGTAGAGGTCCCTCAGACAGACAGACAACACCTGACAGAGGACAGACAGACAGACAGACAGACAGACAGACAGACAGACAGACAGACAGACAGACAGACAGACAGACAGACAGACAGACAGACAGACAGACAGACAGACAGACAGACAGACAGACACATGTAAATAGATCGATGGACAGAAAGATTGGTGGGTGGATGGATGGATGGATGGATGGATGGATAGATAGATAGATTGATAGATACCTGTCCTCAGCCTACAGCCAAAGGCTCCCTCCCAGAACTCAGTGAGCAGGGGAGAGTTGGACACCTTCTGTGGGGAGAGGTCCAGGAGGAAGTCCCTGAGGCCGGGGATGACGGCGCGTTGGATGCCATATCCGATGGCCCCGGCACACAGGCCAAAACTCAGCATATTTGGGTCAGTGACCCAGGACTCACTCCCGATCCACTGGCGGGGCGGAGAGGGCAGGCGTTCCATCTCCCTCAGCAGGATTCTCATGTCCCAAGCGGATACAAATGCAACCACCACCCGGGCTGTGGAGCTGGGGAACATGATTATATCATATGCTTAATATGCTGGTCATGTTTGTCATTTACTGGAATGTCTCAGTGAAGTCAACATGAACATTAGTATTAATCAACACTTTTGACATGCGTAAGATATGCAAATCATGTTGGTCTCACAGATCAGCTTTGGGTGTAGAGAGAAATTAGTAAAAATATTATTTTTTTATAAATATGGTCTTGCATTTGTATGAATGAAAAGTTCACCAATAATCATGGATCACCTGCGGATCACGTCAGCCACCCGTTGCACTACGCTGAGTGGGTTGGTAAGGGAGAAGGCTTCAGAATACTCCACACAGATACCCTCCTCTTGTGCTGCCTGTAGGAAAGCAGCCATCCCGTTATTACCGTAGTCAGAGTCGGAACGGACTGCCCCAATCCAGGTCCAGCCAAAGTGCCTGATGAGGTGGGCCAGAGCAGCAGCCTGGAACTGATCACTGGGGATGGTTCTGAAGAAGGTTGGATACTGTTTCTTATCACTCAGACAAGCACAGGTGGAAGAGTGGCTCACCTAGGTAAAAACAGACAATCGAAAACATGAGAAAGAACATCATGTCGGCCAAACAACTCTAATGTATTGGCTACTTCCTGCTCTTTTTATTTTGCTATGTAGTTTGATGTTAGGGAGACATTAATAATAATAAGTCAACTCATTGTTTTTCATTAGGCCAGAATGAAAAAGTAACACTGTGACACCATTCCCTGGTCTCCCATAACAACCTAGCCTATGAAAGATAGTCCTCAGATCGTGTTTTAATGGCGACAGAAGTTCTCCAGACTCATAGTCCTCAGTCTATGTTCAAATGCCTAGAGAAGTTCTCCAGACTCATCGTCCTCATTCTATGTTCAAATGCCTAGAGAAATTCTCCAGACTCATAGTCCTCAGTCTATGTTCAAGTGGTTTTCTCCACATAATTTCACACAGAAATGTATATTCTTAAAAGAGAGGAGAATACAGTTGGAATACAGTGAATTAAAAGTAGAACTCATTCCTGAAAGAGAGGAGAAAATACTCTTGGAATTCAGTAAATTAAAAGAAGCTGAATGATTTATTTTCACAAGAGTTTACCTGAGGAATGCCGAAAGGGCCGGTGATGCGCAACATGCTGATGGTTGGCGTGGAGCCAGACTCGCCCACGATAGCTGTCACTGTAGCCGACCCAGAGCACTGTTCTCCGGTATCAAACATGGGGTCCAGGCCGTTAGCCAGTTGGAAGGCCACTTTCACGGCCATAGGAACCGAGGCGCAGGAGTCGTGCACTTGATAACCAAGCATGATACCCTCAACTGCGAAGATCATGGCGCGGGAGAAGCGCAGCTCACGGGGATCCATACTGTAAATAGAAGATGAGTCAGTGAGCACCTCCTGACAAATCATAAACTAGCCTATAGAATGTTTGCATGGCAAACAGCCTAATATCTAGTATTATTTTCCATACCGTGTATATGACTACACTTTTGTTGTTTGTAATTGAGGACATTGTAGTATAGCCTGCATTTGAAAATGTGATCCTTTGTAACAGTAGGCTTTACCTACACTTTTAATCTGTCTTTTAACGCACAGTTTACCTGTCTTTAAAACACAGTTTACCTGTCTTACAAACCCTGTTTGTCTCTTTAAACACTGTTTATCGTCTTTATAAAACAAACTTTTTATCTGTCTTTAACAAATTGTTTATCTTTCTTTAAAAACATTGTTTCTCTGTGATTAAAACTTTCTCTCTGTCATTAAACACAATGTTTATCGGTCTTTAAACACACTGTTTCTCTATTTTTAAAACACAATGTATCTCTCTCCCCACACAGCCACAGTCCTGTCCCCTGTTCCCTCTTGCGCTCACTGACCTCCCTGTGCACTGCAGGGGCTCAGGCAGGCTGGTGTAGCTGTGATCCACAGTGTGCATATAGTAGTGCATGGAGAAAACACCCCCGATGACAAAGTCCCCGTCCTGGGAGAACGCCGGAGGACGAGGGGTGCCTTGGAGCCTGCATCTGACAGACTCCAGCCCAGAGACAGAGACAGAGGCAGACGAGAGCAAGGCAAGCCCACCAGCCACCACAGCTAGATGTAGTAGAACCAGACTACCAGCCAGACTTGGATCCAGAGCAGGAGACTGAGAGAGCCTCATTCCCCTGATGTGTAGAAGGTATGGAGTAATACAGCGCCACACAGACCCACATAGGTCAGGTTACCTCTCTACTCTTGGTTAAATACCCACCATACCTCTGTGGGGATTCCTCTGGGGGCCACACTGTGGGTATGGCCATGCCAAGGAGGGAGGGGTTAGAAGCTGCTCTGCTCACCCATCCTGCTTCTTTCATCTATAGAGAGTGTATGCACCAGCATCAGAACTACATTGACTGTAATCTTTTAGATAGACATAAACATACAGTAGACACACTATAACCATCTGGCTCTCTTATATTTCCATTGCAGTCTAGTCCTCTCTCCACGCTGGCTCTACACAGTATTTCCTCTACAGTCTAGTCTTCTCTCCACGCTGGCTCTACACAGTATTTCCTCTACAGTCTAGTCCTCTCTCCACGCTGGCTCTACACAGTATTTCCTCTACAGTCTAGTCTTCTTGGCACTCTGCTTCTCTTATATTTCCACTTCTGTCTTGTCCTCTTTGCACTCTGGCTCTCTTATATTTCCACTGCAGTCTAGTCCTCTTGGCACGCTGGCTCTACACTGGAACCTAGAACGAAACCTGGAGAGGAACTAGGCTCTGAGGGGAAGCCAGTCCTCTTCTGGCTGTGCCAGTGAGAGAGTCAAAAACAGCAGGTCCAGGACAAGGGAGCACTTCCGGTGACCAGGTCTGGGTTCAGTTGAAACTGGAACAGCAGCACAACCAGATGGACTGAGGACATCAAGGAGTCATCAGGCCAGGTAGTCCTGAGGCATGGTCCCAGGGCTCAGGTCCTCCGAGAGAAGAGAAAGACAGAGAGAGAAAGAGAGAGATAATTAGAGGGAGCATACTTAAATTCACACAGGACACTGGATAAGACAGGAGAAATACTCCAGACACAACAGTGAACCTAGCCCCACCAACACATAATCTATTGCAACATAATTACTGGAGGCTGAAACAGGAGGGGTTGGGAGACACTGTGGCCCCATCCGACTATACCCACTGACAGGGCCAATCAGGCAGATATAACCCCACCCACTGTGCCAAAGCACAGCCCCCGCACCACTAGATATCTTTAACCACCAACTGACTACCCTGAGACAAGACAGAGTATAGCCCACGAAGATCTCCTCCTTGGCACAAACCCGAAGGGGGCGCCAACCAACAAAGGAAGATCATGTCAGAGACTCAACCCACTCAAGAGACGCACCCCTCCTAGGAACGGCATGGAAGAGCACAAGTAAGCCAGTGACTTAGCCCCCCTAATAGGGTTGGAGGCAGAGAATCCCTGTAGTAACTTCCGGCGCCGACAGAGATGGCCGCCTCGCTTCGCGTTCCTAGGAAACTATGCAGTTTTTTGTTTTTTTTACGTGTTATTTCTTACATTAGTACCCCAGGTCATCTTAGGTTTCATTACATACAGTCGAGAAGAACTACTGAATATAAGATCGGCGTCAACTCACCATCAGTACGACCAAGAATATGTTTTTCGCGACGCGGATCCTGTGTTCTGCATTTCAAACAGGACAACGGAATGGATCCCAGGCAGCGACCCAATAAAACGACTCCGAAAGAGAGGGAAACGAGGCGGTCTTCTGGTCAGACTCCGGAGACGGGCACACCGTGCACCACTCCCTAGCATTCTTCTTGCCAATGTCCAGTCTCTTGACAACAAGGTTGATGAAATCTGAGCAAGGGTTGCATTCCAGAGGGACATCAGAGACTGTAACGTTCTTTGCTTCACGGAAACATGGCTCACTGGAGAGACTCTATCCGAGGCGGTGCAGCCAACGGGTTTCTCCACGCATCGCGCCGACAGAAACAAACATCTTTCTGGTAAGAAGAGGGGCGGGGGCGTATGCCTTATCGCGAACGAGACATGGTGTGATGAAAGAAACATACAGGAACTCAAATCCTTCTGTTCACCTGATTTAGAATTCCTCACAATCAAATGTAGACCGCATTATCTACCAAGAGAATTCTCTTCGATTATAATCACAGCCGTATATATCCCCCCCAAGCAGACACATCGATGGCTCTGAACGAACTTTATTTAACTCTTTGCAAACTGGAAACCATTTTTCCGGAGGCTGCATTCATTGTAGCTGGGGATTTTAACAAGGCTAATCTGAAAACAAGACTCCCTAAATTTTATCAGCATATCGATTGCGCAACCAGGGGTGGAAAACCTTGGATCATTGTTACTCTAACTTCCGCGACGCATATAAGGCCCTGCCCCGCCCCCCTTTCGGAAAAGCTGACCACGACTCCATTTTGTTGATCTCTGCCTACAGACAGAAACTAAAACAAGAGGCTCCCACGCTGAGGTCTGTCCAACGCTGGTCCGACCAAGCTGACTCCACACTCCAAGACTGCTTCCATCACGTGGACTGGGATATGTTTCGTATTGCGTCAGATAACAAAATTGACGAATACGCTGATTCGGTGTGCGAGTTCATTAGAACGTGCGTTGAAGATGTCGTTCCCATAGCAACGATTAAAACATTCCCTAACCAGAAACCGTGGATTGATGGCAGCATTCGCGTGGAACTGAAAGCGCGAACCACTACTTTTAATCAGGGCCAGGTGTCTGGTAACATGACCGAATACAAACAGTGCAGCTATTCCCTCCGCAAGGCTATCAAACAAGCTAAGCGTCAGTACAGAGACAAAGTAGAATCTCAATTCAACGGCTCAGACACAAGAGGCATGTGGCAGGGTCTACAGTCAATCACGGACTACAAGAAGAAATCCAGCCCAGTCACAGACCAGGATGTCTTGCTCCCAGGCAGACTAAATAACTTTTTTGCCCGCTTTGAGGACAATACAGTGCCACTGACACGGCCTGCAACGAAAACATGCGGTCTGTCCTTCACTGCAGCCGAGGTGAGTAAGACATTTAAACGTGTTAACCCTCGCAAGGCTGCAGGCCCAGACGGCATCCCCAGCCGCGCCCTCAGAGCATGCGCAGACCAGCTGGCCGGTGTGTTTACGGACATATTCAATCAATCCCTATTCCAGTCTGCTGTTCCCACATACTTCAAGAGGGCCACCATTGTTCCTCTTTCCAAGCAAGCTAAGGTAACTGAGCTAAACGACTACCGCCCCGTAGTACTCACTTCCGTCATCATGAAGTGCTTTGAGAGACTAGTCAAGGACCATATCACCTCCACCCTACCTGACACCCTTGACCCACTCCAATTTGCTTAGCGCCCAAATAGGTCCACAGACGATGCAATCTCAACCACACTGCACACTGCCCTAACCCATCTGGACAAGAGGAATACCTATGTGAGAATGCTGTTCATCGACTACAGCTCGGCATTCAACACCATAGTACCCTCCAAGCTCGTCATCAAGCTCGAGACCCTGGGTCTCGACCCCGCCCTGTGCAACTGGGTACTGGACTTCCTGACGGGCCGCCCCCAGGTGGTGAGGGTAGGCAACAACATCTCCTCCCCGCTGATCCTCAACACTGGGGCCCCACAAGGGTGCGTTCTGAGCCCTCTCCTGTACTCCCTGTTCACCCACGAATGCGTGGCCACGCACGCCTCCAACTCAATCATCAAGTTTGCGGACGACACAACAGTGGTAGGCTTGATTACCAACAACGACGAGAGGAGGGAGGAGGTGAGGGCCCTCGGAGTGTGGTGTCAGGAAAATAACCTCACACTCAACGTCAACAAAACTAAGGAGATGATTGTGGACTTCAGGAAACAGCAGAGGGAACACCCCCCTATCCACATCGACGGAACAGTAGTGGAGAGGGTAGCAAGTTTTAAGTTCCTCGGCATACACATCACAGACAAACTGAACTGGTCCACTCACACAGACAGCATCGCGAAGAAGGCGCAGCAGCGCCTCTTCAACCTCAGGAGGCTGAAGAAATTCGGCTTGTCACCAAAAGCACTCACAAACTTCTACAGATGCACAATCGAGAGCATCCTGGCGGGCTGTATCACCGCCTGATACGGCAACTGCTCCGCCTTCAACCGTAAGGCTCTCCAGAGGGTAGTGAGGTCTGCACAACGCATCAATTAAATTAACCTGTTAGTACTCTAGGGGCAGTATTTCATTTTTGGATAAAAAGACGTGCCCGTTTTAAGCGCAATATTTTGTCACGAAAAGATGCTCGAATATGCTTGGAATTGATAGTTTTGGAAAGAAGACAGTCTTACGTTTCCAGAAATGCAAAGATTTTCACTGTGAGTCCCTTAGAACAAATGCTTCGGGCAAAACCAAGATGTATGACCGACCAGGAAATGCACAGGATTTCTGAGGCTACGTTTTCCATGATCGCCTTATATGGCTGTGAATGCGACAGGAATGAACGGACTCTTTCTCTTGTTTCCCCAAGGTCTTTGCAGCATTGTGACGTATTTGTAGGGATATCATTGGAAGATTGACCATAAGGGACTACATTTACCAGGTGTCCCGCTTGGTGTCTGCGTGGCAATCGGTGCGCAAAAGTCAGGTCCCGGTATTTTTCCATTCAAATCTCAGAACAAACCAGGCTACAAGGACGGTGCTTTCAATGGAGAGAAATATGACAAACCACCTTCAGGATTGATTCAAACAACGTTTTCCATGTTTCAGTCGATATTATGGAGTTAATTCGGAAAAAAGTTCGACATGTAGGTGACTGAATTTTCGGTTAGTTTCGGTAGCCAAATGCATAGTAACAAAGGGAACGATGTGTCCTACACAAGAATCTTTCAGGAAAAACTGGACTATGTTTATGTATATCTGCTATGTAACTGAGTCTCCTCATTGAAACATCTGAAGTTCTTCAAAGATAAATTATTTTATTTGATTCCTTGGCTGGTTTTTGTGAATATGTTGCGTGCTAAATGCTAACGCTAAATGCTAAGCTAGCTATCACCACTCTTACACAAATTATTGATTTTCTCTGGTTCTAAAGCATATTTTGAAAATCTGAGATGACAGGATTGTTAAGAAAAGGATAAGCTTGAGAGCAGGCATATTTATTTCATTTCATTTGCGATTTTTAGAAATCGCTAACGTTGCGTTATGGTAATGAGCTTGAGGCTGTAGTTACGCTACCGCATACGGGTTTGGGCGGACTATGAGGTTAAATCATAACTTGATTACAAACTACATCATAAAGGAAAATGTCCCTAGCGGGCGGAACAGATATGACAGCTTGTTACACAAAAGAAAGGACGCTGGGTTTGAGTGAAAGAGCGGGAAGACTGAGGAACAAAGGGCAAAGCTGTGCTATCGTAAATACAGTATCTTATGCATTCTAAATTACCGCCCATTTGGAAAGGGAAAATGCAATAAATATTTACTCTGAGCTGCGCTTCAGCAGGTTGGTTGTATATGGAAGGCCGTTTTGCCCAACCGAGTCCTTTGAAGGATGTCTCTGCTGGTAAATTGGATACGTTGTAGTAACGTCATTGTGTGGTAGACGGAATACTCTGTCTGTTCCTTCCTAATCTGCGTTTGCAGCTGCGGTTGCTAACTCAAAGGCTAGGAGGTATCACTTCTGTTGTGAATAAGAGTTCAAAGTTCATACCATTCGCAACCAAAGCTCATGCTGATGTTGGCTTCGTTCTGTAGTTATTATCTGAACCATTCTGACATCAGACCGTCGTCCTCACGTCCTCGGAACAGGAGGTTATATTGTCGTCAAGGGCTTACATAAGAAGGGAGAGGAGGGCGTGTTTGAAAAGTTTTATAGCACATGTCCCTTCACAGGGGTGGGCCACTGATTGAGCAGAGCCCTATCTTATGAAAACCCAAATCTCACATTTTAGAAGCTAAAATCACATGTCATCCCATCACGAATAATTTCATATTCAAACATTTAAATTGAACAACAATTCCACGTGAATCCGATAACTCTGATGTGTAGACTTTCCACTGTAGAGTTTATGTCATCTTGTCATTGATGAGAATGTCTCAGATGACAACCGAACTGACATCATATTCATTAAAAGGTCATTTACAACCTTTACGAGTGCAGTCTCAGTGCTATGATGGGGTCTAAAATCAGACTGAAGTGTTTCGTATACGTTGTTTGTATTCAGGAAGGCAGTGAGTTGCCGTGCAACAGCGTTTTCTAACATTTTTGAGAGGAATGGGAGTTTTGATATAGGACGATAATTTTTTATATTTTCTGCGTCAAGGTTTGGCTTTTTCAAGAGAGGCTTTATTACTGCCACTTTTAGTGAGTTTGGTACACATCCGGTGGACAGGGAGCTGTTTATTATGTTCAACATAGGAGGACCAAGCACAGGAAGCAGCTCTTTCAGTAGTTTCAGTTGGAATTGGGTCCAGTGTGCAGCTTGAATGTTTAGAGGCCATTACTATTTTCATCAATGTGTCAAGAGATATTAAAAACCTTGATTGTCTCCCTTGATCCTAGGTCAGTGTTGGTCAGACTAAGGACAACTGAGCTTTGGAGAAATATACATATTTAAAGAAATGTCCGTAATTTGCTTTCTAATGATCATGATCTTTTCGTCAAAGAAGTTCATGAATTTATCACTTCTGATGTAAAAGCCATCCTCTCTTGGCGAATGCTGATTTTTAGTTAGCTTTGCGACAGTATCAAAAATAAATTTAGGATTGTTCTTACTCTCCTCAATTAAGTTGGAAAAATAGGATGATCGAGCAGCAGTGAGGGATCTTCGATACCGGTCTTTCCAAGCAAATCAGAAGACTTCCAGTTTGGTATAGTGCCATTTCCGTTCCAATTTTCTGGAAGCTTGCTTCAGGACTCGGGTATTTTCTGTATACCAGGGAGCTAGTTTATTATGACAAATGTTTTTAGTTTTTAGGAGTGTGACTGAATCTAGGCTATTACATAAGGTTAAAATAAGTTCCTCGGTTAGGTGGTTAATGTTCCAACCGGACAAGTCCTTTGTCTGTACAAATGAAGTGGAATGTAGCTACCTTTCACGTGAGTGCGCCAGACCGAGGTTGTGGCACTCTGACAGACAACTCACTCAATGAGCTCTTATGAGCGCCTCCTTTAGAGTAGAATCCTCAAAACAGGTTCTAAATACTGTTGACATCTAGTGGAAGCCTTGGGAAGTGAAACATAACTAATATCCCACTGTATCCTCAATCCTGGTTGGATTTTTTTCTCAGGTTTTGCCTGCCATATGAGTTCTGTTATACTCACAGACATCATTCAAATAGTTTTAGAAACTTCAGAGTGTTTTCTATCCAAATTGAATAATTATATGCATATTCTAGCTTTTACAGCTGAGTAGCAGGCAGCTTAATTTGGCCATGTTTTTCATCCAAGCTACCCAATACTGCCCCCTACCCCAAATAAGTTAATCTGGAGTTATTGTTGTGACACTAATTGCTGTAATTGGTACACTTGGAATACAAAAATATGAAAACCTCAATAGAAATATCCAAATTAGAGCACAGAAAAATCATGAACAAATGAAACTCACATAATCACCCAGAAAAATCAATTGCAATGACATAGCAATTATGTTGACTGACTATTTATGGTAACAAACTGCTTAATTTGAGCACCACTGAGCATTAACATTCTTTTAATGGCTTTAAAATCCCCTAGTCGATTTCCGAAAATTCAAATAGCATAGAAAAAAATCCCCATAAAAATCTGTCAGTTTAAGATAGCGATATTTTTTTGCATTGAATGTGTCTCAATCCACCTCATCCACACTTCTGCATCTGTGCTGAAAGCTGACAAAGCTAGAGCGATGTTTGTCAGACCATGAGACTTCCCGAAAATTGGTCTTCTCACAAAATCGTCTGTAGCATCCAAATGGTTTGCCTTCGAACTCTATTGAAAGATAAGACTCATGAACACAATGGTATTCTCCGTTTTGCTCTATGACCTCCACACGCTCTTGGGACTCAAGATCTGCCAACTTCTGTTTTGTAGCATCCAAACAGTTTCGGCTACACACTGATACATGTGAGACTAGACGGGTGTTTAGCGCGAGGAAGCCCACAGGCATCACAATACTCGTCTGAATGTCCCCGGTACCAGTTATAAAAAATGATGGAAGTATGTACAGTCGTGGCCAAAAGTTTTGAGAATGACACAAATATTAATTTCCACAAAGTTTGCTGCTTCAGTGTCTTTTGATATTTTTGTCAGATGTTACTATGGAATACTGAAGTATAATTACAAGCATTTCATAAGTGTCAAAGGCTTTTATTGACAATTACATGATGTTGATACAAAGAGTAAAAATTTGTAGTGGTGACCCTTCTTTTTCAAGACCTCTGCAATCTGCCCTGGCATGCTGTCAATTAACTTTTGGGCCACATCCTGACTGTTATTATTACAGCCCATTATTGCATAATCAATTCCTGTTTGTCAGAGTTTGTCAGAATTTGTTTTGTTTGTCCACCTGCCTCTTGATGATTGACCACATGTTCTCAATGGGATTAAGGTCTGGGGAGTTTCCTGGCCATGGACCCAAAATATTGATGTTTTGTTCCCCGAGCCACTTAGTTGTCACTTTTGCCTAATAGCAAGGTGCTCCATCCATCATGCTGGAAAATACATTGTTCATCACCAAACTGTTCCTGGATGGTTTGGAGAACTTGCGTTGGATGTGTTGGTACCTTCTTTTTTCATGGCTGTGTTCTTAGGCAAAATTGTGAGAGAGCCCACTCCCTTGGCTGAGAAGCAACCCCACACATGAATGGTCTCAGGATGCTTTATTGTTGTCATGACACAGGACTGATGGTAGCGCTCACCTTGTCTTCTCCGGACAAGTTTTTTTCAGGATGCCCCAAACAATCGGAAAGGGGATTCATCAGAGAAAAATACTTTACCCCAGTCCTCAGCAGTCCAATTCCTGTACCCTTTGCAGAATATCAGTCTCTCCCTGATGTTTTTCCTGGAGAGAAGTGGCTTCTTTGCTGCCCTTCTTGACCCCAGGCCATCCTCCAAAAGTCCTGGCCTCACTGTGCATGCAGATGCACTCACACCTGCCTGCTGCCATTCCTGAGCAAGCTCTGTACTGGTGGTGCCCCAATCCTGCAGCTGAATCAACTTTAGGAGACAGTCCTGGCGCTTGCTGGACTTTCTTGGGCGCCCTGAAGCCTTCTTCACAACAATTGAACTGCTCTCCTTGAAGTTCTTGATGATCCGATAAATGGTTGATTTAGGTGATATCATACTGGCAGCAATATCCTTGCCTGTGAAGCCCTTTTTGTGCAAAGCAATGATTACGGCACGTGTTTCCCTGCAGGTAACCATGGTTGACAGAGGAAGAACAAAGATTCCAAGCACCACCCTCCTTTTGAAGCTTCCAGTCTGTTATTCAAACTCAATCAGCATGACAGAGTGATCTCCAACCTTGTCCTCGTCAACACGCACATGTGTGTGAACAAGAGAAACACTGACAGGATGTCAGCTGGTCCTTTTTTGGCAGGGCTGAAATGCAGTGGAAATATTTTGGCAAAGAGGGACATCATAAAAACTGAGGGGGCAGACTTTGTGAAAATTTATATTTGTGTCATTCTCAAAACTTTTGGCCATGACTGTATAGTATGGGGACAGTTTAGTGCCAAATATAAGGATGAAACCCCCACATGTTAAAATAAATTTTTTATTAATACATTCTGATCTTTCCTATGTCTCTCAGATAAAGGACAGACACTTGAGAACAAGCTTCTTTTATAATTAAAATTTAATCACGGTGCCAGATTACAATGAGGTTTATAGTAAATGTTTCTCTGAACACATTGCTTTTGCTGCTATGAAATAAGATGGATAAGCAACATAGAATACCAACTGTTGGTCATCCTCAGCTGGGATATCTACTGGTTCAAAAGATCTGAGTGACACAGAGAGAATTTAATCTAATGTGTCTTGTGTGTCACGGCTCAGGATAAGACCCAGATGCAGACACAGGGCACCAATAGTTGGAATCTCCAATATTTATTATAACAAAAGGGTAAGGCAAACGGCAGGTCGAGGGCAGGTAGAGGATCGTAATCCAGGTCAGAGTCAGGCAGGTACAGGGCGACAGGTAAACTCAGGGTCAGGACAGGCAGGTACAGGGTGGCAGGTAAACTCAGGGTCAGGACAGGCAGGTACAGGGCGGCAGGTAAACTCAGGGTCAGGACAGGCAGAAAGATCAGAGCCGGGCAGACTAAAAACAAAACTTGAGAACAGGAACATGGGGAAACTCGCTGGTAAGAACTAACAAGATAAGATGAACTGGCAACAGACAAGCAGAAAAAGCAGGTATTAATACACAGGAGATAATGGGTAGAAATGGGAGACACCTGGTGGGGGGTGGAGACAAGCAGGTCAAATTAGATTTTAACACTATAGTTTTGAACAATCTCATATAACATTGGAATATCTAAAGTGACCCTATTACTAGTTAATATTTACAATGTTACCAATGATTATCTGCTAAATTGTTGTTAATCTCTGTCAAAGTAGTCCTACCTAACTGTATGATAAACCATATAACTGAACGTTACAATGTTTTTTCCACTCAATCATTTCTTAATAACGTATATCATTGGATGTCTTATCCCTAAGGTGTTTCTTGGTATTCTTCTCTGGCCTGAACAGAATAGTAAAGCATTTAGGAACAAATAATAGAAAGAACAACCCAAAGCTAGAGGTGATGATGGCAAAGATCTCCACAGCTACAGTCAACTTCCCAGGAGAGCTGACATAAGCTGGGATAAAGGTGATCCAGACTGCACAGAATATGAGCATGCTGAAGGTGATGAATTTGGCCTCATTGAAGTTATCAGGCAGCTTCCGAGCCAGAAAAGCCAGCACAAAGCACAAGAGAGACAGGAGTCCTATATAGCCCAACACAGCCCAGAAACCAATAGCTGAACCTACATCACACTCTAGAATGATCTTTTCCTTGTAGGTAGTGAGGTTTTTGATGGGGAAGGGAGGGGACAGGACCAACCACAGAGTGCATATCAAAGCCTGGACAAATGTGAAGGACACTACAGTCAATCTCTGCTGTGGAGGACCAAACCATTTCATGACATTACTGGCTGGAAGTGTAGCCCTGAAGGCCATCAACACCACTATTGTTTTCCCCAGAACACAAGAGATGCAGAGGACGAAGGTGATCCCAAACGCTGTGTGACGCAGCATACAGGACCATTCAGAGGGCCGGCCAATGAAAGTAAGAGAACACAAAAAACACAGAGCCAAGGAGAAGAGCAGCAGGAAGCTCAGCTCAGAGTTGTTGGCCCTGACGATGGCAGACGTTCGGTGTCGGTAGAAGACGGTTGCCGTGGCGATGGCCAGACAAGCCCCGCCCACAGAGCAGGCGGTCAGGATGATTCCGAGGACCTCGTGGAAGGACAGGAACTCCACAGGCTTAAGGATACAGAGGTCTCTCTCAGCGTTGGGCCAGTACTCCTCGGGACAGATCAGACAGTCAGAAGAATCTGACCAAGACAAAACAACAGACATCAAAGGTTAATAATAATAGATTCAGGTTTTATTTATTTACAAATACATGTCCCACAATGATGCACTTTGTCAGTTTACAATAAAGAATGTTGAATTAATGTGCAGCTTACATCAGATAATATGAACAGGAACATGATTGACAGATACTACCTTTGTAGTGCTGGTAATAGGAATAAACCACTACTTTACAGTGATAGAAATGAATACACATTTTTGCCAACTGTTCCTATAGTCCTACCTGTGTTATTACTGATCTCTCCCTCTGCACATTGGATACAGTCATAACAGCATACAGGCTTTCCTTTCTGTATAGCCTTACGAGTGCCTGGGGGACATCTCTCACTGCACACTGACACAGGTACTTGTGTACTGTTCTTTACCCAGGTGATTTCCCTCTCGATGTCAAGCCTCTGGTCAGGAGGCAGGGACGCATCATAGCGCCCCACTGTCACAAACTCCATCTTCCCACTCTCCCGTATCTGCCAGTTGACCAGCTCATAGGTGGCCACTGGGTCCCCGTTGGCATCGAAAGACACCTGGTACCCATTACGAGAGAAGTTCACCCTCCTCAATCTCTCCAGGACCTAGGGGTTGGAAGGGCAAGGGAGAGAGAGAGAGATGGGACGAGAGAGAAGGAGAGAGAAGGAGAGAGGTGAAGAGCGATGGAGATGAGGGAAGAGAGAGATGAGAGAAGGGATGAGAGATGGAGAGATAGATGGACAGAGGGGAAGAGAGAGATGAGAGATGGAGAAAGGGGAAGAAAGATGGAAAGAGAGAAATGGAGAGAAGGGAAGATAGATGGAGAGAGAAACAGAATATTCATTCAACTAATTTTTATCAAATGTGTTACTTCAGAAGAAGTTGTAAAGTATAATGAGAACACCTAGGCCTTCATACATGTTGTCTATATAAACATATTTATCAGGAAATGATACTATAGACTTGTCATTCACCTGTGTTGGCTTCACATTAAGGTTTTTGTCACAGTAAACAGTGGAGTTTTCTCTCTCTTCACAAACGATGCTGTGGATGGCGTGTGCTATGGCATAAACAGCTTTATACACCATGTTAGTGACACGCAGCTGGGATGTATCTGTGTAGGGGGTCTGTAGCTGCTGTATATCCTCACTGCCATCACACACCTTCTCTTCAACCCCAACACCTGTAGAGGTCCCTATAGACAGACAGACAGACAGACAGACAGACAGACAGACAGACAGACAGACAGACAGACAGACAGACAGACAGACAGACAGACAGACAGACAGACAGACAGACAGACAGACAGACAGACAGACAGACAGACATATATAAAGATAGATAGATAGATAGATAGATAGATAGATAGATAGATAGATAGATAGATAGATAGATAGATAGATGGATAGATACCTATACCCAGCCTACAGCCAAAGGCTCCCTCCCAGAACTCAGTGAGCAGGGGAGAGTTGGACACCTTCTGTGGGGAGAGGTCCAGGAGGAAGTCCCTGAGGCCGGGGATGACAGAGCGTTGGATGCCAAATCCGATGGCCCCGGCACACAGGCCGAAACGCAGCAAATCTGGGTCAGTGACCCAGGACTCACTCCCGATCCACTGGCGGGGCGGAGAGGGCAGGCGTTCCATCTCCCTCAGCAGGATTCTCATGTCCCAAGCGGATACGAATGCAACCACCACCCGGGCTGTGGAGCTGGGGAACATGATTATATCATATGCTTAATATGCTGGTCATGTTTGTCATTCATTGGAATGTCTCAGTGAAGTGAACATGACCATTGGTATTCATCAACACTTTTGACATGCATAAGATACTGTATGCAAATCATGCTGGTCTCACAGATCACCGTTGGGAAAAGAGAGAAATTAAAAACAATAGTAGTTTTTATAAATATGGTCTTGCTTTTGTGTGAATGAAAAGTTCACCAGTAATCATGGATCACCTGCGGATCACGTCAGCCACCCGTTGCACTCTGCTGAGTGGGTTGGTAAGGGAGAAGGCTTCAGAATACTCCACACAGATACCCTCCTTTTGTGCTGCCTGAAGGAAAGCCGCCATCCCGTTATTACCGTAGTCAGAGTCGGAACGGACCGCCCCAATCCAGGTCCAGCCAAAGTGCCTGATGAGGTGGGCCAGAGCGGCAGCCTGGAACTGATCACTGGGGATGGTTCTGAAGAAGGTTGGATACTGTTTCTTATCACTCAGACAAGCACAGGTGGAATAGTGGCTCACCTAGGTAAAAACAGACAGTCGAAAACATGAGAAAGAACATCATGTCGGCCTAACAACTCTAATGTATTGGCTACTTCCTGCTTTTTAAATTTTGCTATGTAGTTTGATGTTAGGGAGACATTAATAATAATAAGCCAACTCATTGTTTTTCATTGGGTCAGAATGGTAAGAATCCACAAAAGTGTGACACCATTCCCTTGCCTCCCATAAAAACTGAGCCTATGAAATATAGTCCTCAGATCATGTTTTAATGCCTACAGAAGTTCTCCAGACTCATATTCCTCAGTCTATGTTCAAATGCCTTTCTCCACATAATTTCACACAGAAATGTATATTCCTGAAAGAGAGGAGAATACGGTTGAAATACGGTAATTTAAAAGTTGAACTCATTCCTGAAAGAAAGGAGAATAAACTCTTGGAATTCATTACATTAAATTAAGCTGAATGATTTCTTTCCACAGGAGTTTACCTGAGGAATGCCGAAAGGGCTGATGATGCGCAACATGCTGATGGTTGGCGAGGAGGCAGACTCGCCCACGATAGCTGTCACTGTAGCCGACCCCGAGCACTGTTCTCCGGTATCAAACATGGGGTCCAGGCCATTAGCCAGCTGGAAGGCCACTTTCACGGCCATGGGGACCGAGTTGCATGAGTCGTGCACTTGATAACCAAGTGTGACACCCGGTAGAAGGTACGAACTGTTGTTTATCTCCTCAACTGCGAAGATCATGGCGCGCGAGAAGCGCAACTCACGGGAATCCATACTGTAAATAGATGATGGGTCAGTGAGCACCTCCTGATGAATGATGAACTAGACTATAGAATGTTTCCATGGCAAACAGCGTAATATCTAGTATTATTTTCCATACCGTCTATATGCCTACACTTTTGTTGTCTGTAATTGAGGATATTGTAGTATAGCCTGCAATTGAAAATGTGACAGTAGTCTTTACCTAATCTCTCAGACACAAACACACTGATTATGGTCTTTAAAAACACTGTTTATCTGTCTTTAAACGCACTGTATCTCTGTCTTTAAACAGTGTCTCTCTGTCATTAAACACATTGTCTCTCTGTCATTAAACACATTGTTTCTCTGTCATTAAACACACTGTTTATCGGACTTTAAACACACTGTTTGCCAGGCATTCAACACACTGTTTCTCTGTTTTTAAAACACAATTCATCTGTCTACCCACACAGCCACAGTCCTGTCCCCTGTTCCCTCTTGCGCTCACTGACCTCCCTGTGCACTGCAGGGGCTCAGGCAGGCTGGTGTAGCTGTGATCCACAGTGTGCATGTAGTAGTGCATGGAGAAAACACCCCCGATGACAAAGTCCCCGTCCTGGGAGAACGCCGGAGGACGAGGGGTGGCTTGGAGCCTGCATCTGACAGACTCCAGCCCAGAGGCAGAGCTAGAGGCAGATGAGAGCAAGGCAAGCCCACCAGTCACCACAGCTAGATGTAGTAGAACCAGACTACCAGCCAGACTTGGATCCAGAGCAGGAGACGGAGAGAGCCTCATTCCCCTGATGTGTAGAGGGTATGGAGTAATACAGCGCCACACAGAACCACATAGGTCAGGATACCTCTCTACTCTGGGTTAAATACCCACCATACCTCTGTGGGGATTCCTCTGGGGGCCACACTGTGGGTACGGCCATGCCTAGGAGGGAGGGGCAGGAGGCTGCTCTGTTCACCTGCTTATTTCAGCTATAGAGAGTGTATGCACTAGCATCAGAACTACATTGACTGTAATGGTTTAGATAGACATAAACATACATTAGACACACTATATCCATGAGCCTCTCTTACATTGTGAATTCTATGGTTTTACCTAGATTACTTGTAGTTTTTCATGTTGTTTCTCTGTACTTTTGTAATGACTTGGTGCTGCCTATCTTTTTCAGGACACTCTTGAAAAATAGATTTTAAATCTCAATGAGCCCTTCCTTGTTAAATAAAGGTTAAAAAAATAAAAATAATATTTCCCCTACTGTCTAGTCCTCTTGGCACGCTGGCTCTGCACAGTATTTCCTCAACTGTCTTCTTGGTATGCTGGCTCTTTACAGTTTTTCCTCTACAGTCTAGTTCGCTTGGCACGCTGGCTCTACACGATATTTCCCCTACAGTTTAGATCATTTGTCACTTTGCCTTACTTATATGTCCTTTACAGTCTAGTCCTCTTGGTACGCTGGCTCTACACAGTATTTACCCAACAGTCTAGTCCTCCAGGCACTTTGGCTCTTCACAGAATTTCTGCTAATGTCTAGTCCATTTGGCATTTTGCCTCAATTATATTTTCTCTACAGTGTAATCCTCTTTGCACGCTGGCTCTACCCAGTATTTTCCCAACAGTCTAGTTCGCTTGGCACGCTGGCTCTACACGATATTTCCCCTACAGTTTAGATCATTTGTCACTTTGCCTTACTTATATGTCCTTTACAGTCTAGTCCTCTTTGCACGCTGGCTCTACCCAGAATTTTCCCAAAAGTCTAGTCCTCTTGGCACGCTGGCTCTTCAACGTATTTCCCCTACAGCCTAGTCCTCTTGGCTTGTTCCACACGTATATTTCCTCTACAGCCTAGTCCTCTTGGCTTGTTCCACACGTATATTTCGTCTACAGCCAAGTCCTCTTGGTATTCTGGTTCTACTGAGTATTTCCCCTACAGTCCAGTCTTCTTGGCACGCTGGCAGTACACAGAATGTTTTCTAAAGTCTATTCCTCTTGGTACGCTTCCTTTCTTATTGTTCCCCTACAGTCGAGTCCTCTTGGCACGTTGCCTCACAGTTGAAGTCAGAAGTTTACATTCACCTGAGCCAAATCCAATTAAACTAAGTTTTTCAAAATTCCTGACTTTTAATCAAGTAAAAATTCCCTGTCTTAGGTCAGTTAGGATCACCCCTTTATTTTACGAATGTGAAAAGCCAGAATAATAGTAGAGAAAATTATTTATTTCAGCTTTTATTTCTTTCATCACATTCCCAGTGGGTCAGAAGTTTACATACACTCAATTAATACTTGGTAGCATTGTGTTTAAATGGTTTAACTTGGGTCAAACGTTTTGGGTAGCCTTCCACGAGCTTCCCACAATAAGTTGAGTGAATTTTGCCCCATTCCTCCTGACAGAGCTGGTGTAACTGAGTCAGGTTTGTCGGCCTCCCCGCTCATACACGTTGTTTAAGTTCTGCCCACACATTTTCTGTAGGATTGAGGTCAGGGCTTTGTGATGGCCACTCCAATACCTTGACTTTGTTGTCCTTAAGCCAATTTAGCCACAGCTTTGGAAGTATGCTTGGTGTCACTGTCCATTTGGAAGACCCATTTCCGACCAAGCTTTAACTTCCTGACTGATGTCTTGAGATGTTGCTTCAATATAGCTACATAATTCTCTTCTCATGATGCCATCTATTTTGTGAAGTGCACCAGTCCCTCCTGCAGCAAAGCAACCCCTCAACATGATGCTGCCACCCCCGTACTTCACGGATGGGATGGTGTTCTTCGGCTTGCAAGCCTCGTCCTTTTCCGCATGTGCAGTTTTATGGCGGTCTTTCAGGTTATGTCGATATAGGACTCATTTTACTGTGGATATAGATACTTTTGTACCTGTTTCCTCCAGCATCTTCACAAGGACCTTTGCTGTTGTTCTGGGATTGATTTTCACTTTTCGCACCAAAGCACGCTAATCTCTAGGAGACAGGTGTCTTCTTCCTGAGTGGTATGACGCTTGCGCGGTCCCATGGTGTTTATACTTGCGTACTATTGTTTGTACAGATGAACGTGGTACCTTTAGGAGTTTGGAAATTGCTCCCAAGGATGAACCAGACTTGTAGAGGGCTACACATTTTTATCTGAAGGGCCAGTAGGAGGAACTCTTTCCTCTGGTCTAAAAAATATATATCCCAATGCCCCAGGGCAGTGATTGGGGACACTGCCCTGTGTAGGGTGCCATTATTCAGATGGGACGTTAAACGGGTGTCCTGACTCTCTGAGGGCATTAAAGATCCCATGGCACTTATCGTAAGAGTAGGGGTGTTAACCCCGGTGTCCTGGCTAAATTCCCAATCTGGCCCCCACACCATCACGGTCATCTAATAATCCCCAGTTTACAATTTGCTCATTCATCCCCCCTCCTCTCCACTGTAACTATTCCCCAGGTCGTTGCTGCAAATGAGAATGTGTTCTCAGTCAACTTACATGGTAAAATAACGGATAAATAAAACAAAACCTGAGGTGTTAACAAGGCATTCAGATTACAAAATCAGATTTTTCTTAATATAACTTTCAGATATTTTAATATATCATCAATTAGTCTTCGAATTAATGAATTATTCTTTACCTCACGTAAGTCTCATTCCAAACGTTGTAATTATAATTTTGTTGGTTATCTGCACGAACCCAGTCTTCACTATGAGTCATCCATACATCAATGGTCTTAAATCCTTTATCTAGTAACTAAGTAATTGACAGAAATGCATAATCAAAGAGTAGATTTTTACAAGGAAATGATAGTGAAGTTTCCCTAGTGGGATAAACCGGTATCGCGGCTTGGTGGACAAAAGGGATGTGGGGGTCGACTGAGATAAGACACTACAAGTTGATAATTATAACAATTTAAATGCTAATCCTTTGCACATGAACGTCCACTCATTCGAGAATAATTGCAATCAATACATATATTTACGCTCAGTGTGTCGTCGGGTTCTCTGTTGAAAAGGTTGTTTCTGTTGGAGAGTTTGTCCGCCCTCTCTCTCTCTGCCGTGTTTGGAATTGATAGTTCAGAGTTCCAAGATGGCGTAGCAGTCGGACGTCTTGTCGTGTCGTGTCCCTTGTATATATAGTATTTTTTACATATTTTTCTTCGCATATCTTTTAAAACAGTTTGCTAAACCTCAACTTCGAAATACTCTCCTGCAACCCGCCTCACCCAATGTACCGCGGATCTGCTTTTTTTCCTAAAGTACTTATATTTACTTCGGATCCGGAACCCCTCAACTGAAGCTAGCCAGCTAACTACCAGCAAACCATTGCTAGCGGTCATCAGCTAACTGGTCATCAGCTAACCTTTAGCTCGGAAAGCTCTCACCAGTTCGAACAACGCGACTCTAACCAGAGCATAACGGACCTATTATTATTTATTTTTTTTATCCCCGGATTCCCACCGCAACGGAACATTTTCAGCTGGATCTTCACAACTAGCTAACTAGCTAACCGCAACCCCGGATGATTACTCCTGGCTAGCGTTTCCATCCACTTAGCTTGAAGCTAGCCCGGCCAGAGCTCCTGTGCTACCACCGAAGCATACTCCTGGGCTACAATATCCGGACCCACGACCGGTCTATCGATGTCACCGCATGAAGAGGCATAAACAGACTCACCCCATCGCGACGTCCCCCAAAGACTAACTTTCTAGCCCTTGCTATCTGCTTGCTTGCTAATTCGGCCTGCTAACTCCTAGCTTGTTTAGCCCCGGTCCGCTAACTGCTACCTTGCTCAGCCCCGGCCTACTAACTGTTAGCTTGTTAGCACAGGCCTGCTAACTGTCTGAATCGCCGCATCCCCAGCCAGCCCAACCACTCACTGGACCCATATTTACTTTTAATCGCTTTTCGATTTTTAATTCGATTATACCTTCCGGTAACCTGCCTCACCCAATGTGATACGGAATCGCGATTATTTTAAATTTTTAGAACACATTCAAGAACCTCCAGAAGCTAACCAGCTAACTAGCTACAAGCTATTTAGTCATTGTTAGCCACTGCTAGCGGCTTTACGTTCTGCACAGCCAGCCAGTTTTTTTTTACCTGGATAATACTCGCCAGTCCCATCCACCGCTGCCCCCTGGACACTGATCACTCGGCTACATAGCTGATGCATGCTGGACTGTCCATTAATCACGGTACTCCATTCTGCTTGTTTATGTTTTATCTGTCGGCCCCAGCCACACTCAGGCTCTGTGTGTAGTTAATCTGACCCTCCCTGCCTAGTCAACGCCATTTTACCTGCTGTTGTTGTGCTAGCTGATTAGCTGTTGTTGTCTCACCTACTGTTTAGCTAGCTCTCCCAATTCAACACCTGTGATTACTGTATGCCTCGCTGTATGTCTCTCTCAAATGTCAATATGCCTTGTATACTGTTGTTCAGGTTAGTTATCATTGTTTTAGTTTACAATGGAGCCCCTAGTCCCACTCTTCATACCCCTGATACCTCCTTTGTCCCACCTCCCACATATGCGGTGACCTCACCCATTACAACCAGCATGTCCAGAGATACAACCTCTCTCATCATCACCCAGTGCCTGGGCTTACCTCCGCTGTACCCGCACCCCACCATACCCCTGTCTGCGCATTATGCCCTGAATATATTCTACCATGCCCAGAAATCTGCTCCTTTTACTCTCTGTCCCCAACGCTCTAGGCGACCAGTTTTTATAGCCTTTAGCCACACCCTCATACTACTCCTCCTCTGTTCCGCGGGTGATGTGGAGGTAAACCCAGGCCCTGCATGTCCCCAGGCACCCTCATTTGTTGACTTCTGTGATCGAAAAAGCCTTGGTTTCATGCATGTCAACATCAGAAGCCTCCTCCCTAAGTTTGTTTTACTCACTGCTTTAGCACACTCTGCTAACCATGATGGGCTTGCCGTGTCTGAATCCTGGCTCAGGAAGGCCACCAAAAATTCTGAGATTTCCATACCGAACTATAACATTTTCCGCCAAGATAGAACCGCCAAAGGGGGAGGAGTTGCAGTCTACTGCAGAGATAGCCTGCAAAGTAATGTCATACTTTCCAGGTCCATAGCCAAACAGTTCGAACTACTAATTAAAAAAATTACTCTCTCCAGAAATAAGTCTCTCACTGTTGCCGCCTGCTACTGACCCCCCTCAGCTCCCAGCTGTGCCCTGGACACCATTTGTGAATTGATCGCCCCCCATCTAGCTTCAGAGTTTGTTCTGTTAGGTGACCTAAACTGGGATATGCTTAACACCCCGGCAGTCCTACAATCTAAGCTAGATGCCCTCAATCTCACACAAATCATGAAGGAACCCACCAGGTACAACCCTAAATCTGTAAACAAGGGCACCCTCATAGATGTCATCCTGACCAACTGACCCTCCAAATACACCTCCGCTGTCTTCAACCAGGATCTCAGCGATCACTGCCTCATTGCCTGTATCCGCTACATTTACATTACATTTAAGTCATTTAGCAGACGCTCTTATCCAGAGCGACTTACAAATTGGAGCCGCAGTCAAACGACCACCCCTCATCACTGTCAAACGCTCCCTAAAACACTTCTGTGAGCAGGCCTTTCTAATCGACGTGGCCTGGGTATCCTGGAAGGACATTGACCTCATCCCGTCAGTTGAGGATGCCTGGTCATTCTTTAAAAGTAACTTCCTCACCATTTTAGATAAGCATGCTCCGTTCAAAAAATGCAGAACTAAGAACAGATATAGCCCTTGGTTCACTCCAGACCTGACTGCCCTCGACCAGCACAAAAACATCCTGTGGCGGACTGCAATAGCATCGAATAGTCCCTGCGATATGCAACTGTTCAGGGAAGTCAGGAACCAATACACGCAGTCAGTCAGGAAAGCTAATGCCAGCTTCTTCAGGAAGAAATTTGCATCTTGTAGCTCCAACTCCAAAAAGTTCTGGGACACTGTGAAGTCCATGGAGAACAAGAGCACCTCCTCCCAGCTGCCCACTGCACTGAGGCTAGGTAACACGGTCACCACCGATAAATCCATGATTATCGAAAACTTCAACAAGCATTTCTCAACGGCTGGCCATGCCTTCCGCCTGGCTACTCCAACCTCGGCCAACAGCTCCGCCCCCCCGCAGCTACTCGCCCAAGCCTCTCCAGGTTCTCCTTTACCCAAATCCAGATAGCAGATGTTCTGAAAGAGCTGCAAAACCTGGACCCGTACAAATCAGTTGGGCTTGACAATCTGGACCCTCTATTTCTGAAACTATCCGCCGCCATTGTCGCAACCCCTATTACCAGCCTGTTCTACCTCTCTTTCATATCGTCTGAGATCCCCAAGGATTGGAAAGCTGCCGCAGTCATCCCCTCCCCCTCTTCAAAGGGGGAGACACCCTGGACCCAAACTGTTACAGACCTATATCCATCCTGCCCTGCCTATCTAAGATCTTCGAAAGCCAAGTCAACAAACAGGTCACTGACCATCTCGAATCCCACCGTACCTTCTCCGCTGTGCAATCTGGTTTCCGAGCCGGTCACGGGTGCACATCAGCCACGCTCAAGGTACTAAACGATATCATAACCGCCATCGATAAAAGACAGTACTGTGCAGCCGTCTTCATCGACCTTGCCAAGGCTTTCGACTCTGTCAATCACCATATTCTTATCGGCAGACTCAGTAGCCTCGGTTTTTCTGATGACTGCCTTGCCTGGTTCACCAACTACTTTGCAGACAGAGTTCAGTGTGTCAAATCGGAGGGCATGCTGTCCGGTCCTCTGGCAGTCTCTATGGGGGTGCCACAGGGTTCAAGTCTCGGGTCGACTCTTTTCTCTGTATATATCAATGATGTTGCTCTTGCTGCGGGCGATTCCCTGATCCACCTCTACGCAGACGACACCATTCTATATACTTCCGGCCCGTCCTTGGACACTGTGCTATCTAACCTCCAAACGAGCTTCAATGCCATACAACACTCCTTCCGTGGCCTCCAACTGCTCTTAAACGCGAGTAAAACCAAATGCATGCTTTTCAACCGTTCGCTGCCTGCACCCGCACGCCTGACTAGCATCACCACCCTGGATGGTTCCGACCTTGAATATGTGGACATCTATAAGTACCTAGGTGTCTGGCTAGACTGTAAACTCTCCTTCCAGACTCATATCAAACATCTCCAATCGAAAATAAAATCTAGAGTCGGCTTTCTATTCCGCAACAAAGCCTCCTTCACTCAGGCCGCCAAACTTACCCTAGTAAAACTGACTATCCTACCGATCCTCGACTTCGGCGATGTCATCTACAAAATTGCTTCCAACACTCTACTCAGCAAACTGGATGCAGTTTATCACAGTGCCATCCGTTTTGTCACTAAAGCACCTTATACCACCCACCACTGCGACCTGTATGCTCTAGTCGGCTGGCCCTCGCTACATATTCGTCGCCAGACCCACTGGCTCCAGGTCATCTACATGTCCATGCTAGGTAAAGCTCCACCTCATCTCAGTTCACTGGTCACGATAGCAACACCCACCCGTAACACGCGCTCCAGCAGGTGTATCTCACTGATCATCCCTAAAGCCAACACCTCATTTGGCCGCCTTTCGTTCCAGCTCTCTGCTGCCTGTGACTGGAACGAATTGTAAAAATCGCTGAAGTTGGAGACTTTTATCTCCCTCACCAACTTCAAACATCTGCTATCTGAGCAGCTAACCGATCGCTGCCGCTGTACATAGTCTATGGCTAAATAGCCCACCCATTATTACCTACCTCATCCCCATACTGTTTTTATTTATTTTATTTTCTGCTCTTTTGCACACCAATATCTCTACCTGTACATGACCATCTGATCATTTATCACTCCAGTGTTAATCTGCAAAATTGTAATTATTCGCCTACCTCCTCATGCCTTTTGCACACAATGTATATAGACTCTCCTTTTTTCTACTGTATTATTGACTTGTTAAGTGTTTACTCCATGTGTAACTCTGTGTTGTCTGTTCACACTGCTATGCTTTATCTTGGCCAGGTCGCAGTTGCAAATGAGAACTTGTTCTCAACTAGCCTACCTGGTTAAATAAAGGTGAAAAAAATCAAAAAAGTAACATTCAGCAATGTCATTATAGAATAGAGGTTTCGGCGGTTTGTCGTCGTCGCGTTCAATGATAGCGAATTCCTAGCTGCAGATTACCAATTAGTATCAAAGATTTGTTCTTATTCTGTCGGTATCGATAGTCTAAGAGTTTAACCACGTGGTATGGTTCAACGATTCAGTAATCTACTCAAACCTTAACTCCCTCCCTGATGAGGTACAGGTCTACAACCTTAGCCCTCTCGTGGTTCTCGAGGTAAGCTGATCAGAATTGGGAAAACTCAGGCGGGGTTTTATTCTGGCAGTCCCATGATGCCAGCTCAATGTCTGCACTCATGGGCAGGCCTCTGATTTAGTTCAAGTCCAAAGGGAATTGGAGTTTCATTCATGAACCAGTCTAAAATCACATTACATAATTTCGCCAGTAGTTTTATCTTTACTCATTAATTTTATACAACAATTACATGTAAGCCTCATAACTGAGACTCTTGTATAAACAGGGTTATGGTAAAGTGGCTGTATTGTCTCTCATGGGTTTCACAAAATTATACTAAACGGACCAGTTCGTAGCTAATTACTTCACCGATCTTTTATACAATCTCCAGAACATGAATATTGTTCGGTTCTCCAGCTCTGTGCTCTCATACAGAGCTTTGTTCTCTGTATGAAACTCACTGTCTCTCTACACTGTCTGGCCATGAGGAAGAATCTCCTCCAGGAATTTATGACCTCTCTGACCACAGCAGCCTGGGTGTAGGAGAGAAAGAGGGGTGGGAAGGGGGGTGCAGAATTAGGGGCATGGTGCTCGCTGAGTCCAAAGAGTACAACGTCATGACACTATTTAAAGGCACAGTGAACTTAGTGTATGTACACTTCTCACACACTGGAAGTGTGAATTATAAGTGAAATAATCTGTCTGTAAACAAATGTTGGAAGAATGACTTGTCTCATGCACAAAGTAGATGTCCTAGCAGACTTGCCAAAGCAATAATTTGTTAACAAGAAATCTGTGGTGTTGTTGAAAAACAAGTTTTAATGACTCCAATTTCAACTGTATATGAAAATGTTTATTATATTATTATAATACATAATATGACGAATTACAATATCAATTAAACACATGCACCTCAATGTTATATCAATTCATATAGGAATAAAGCTTTTCTCCAACAACATGGAAGTGGTTCCACTCTGTAGGCTACTGCTAATCACATCATTTAGCAGGTCTAATTAGATTTTAACACTCTAGATTTGAACAATCTCTCATGACATTGGAATATCTAATGTGAACCTGTTACACGTTAATAGTTACAATGTTACCAATGATTATCTGCTAAATTGTTGTTCATCTCTGTCAGAGTCGTCCTACCTAACTGTATAATAAACCATATAACTGAACGTTACAATGTTTTTTAAACTCAATCATTTCTTAATAACGTTTATCATTGGATGTCTTCTCCATAAGGTGTTTCTTGGTGTTCTTCTCCGGCCTGAACAGAATAATAAAGCATTTAGGAACAAATAATAGAAAGAACAACCCAAAGCTAGAGGTGATGATGGCAAAGATCTCCACAGCTACAGTCAACTTCCCAGGAGAGCTGACATAAGCTGGGATAAAGGTGATCCAGACTGCACAGAATATGAGCATGCTGAAGGTGATGAATTTGGCCTCATTGAAGTTATCAGGCAGCTTCCGAGCCAGAAAAGCCAGCACAAAGCACAAGAGAGACAGGAGTCCTATATAGCCCAACACAGCCCAGAAACCAATAGCTGAACCCACATCACACTCTAGAATGATCTTTTCCTTGTAGGTAGTGAGGTTTTTAATGGGGAAGGGAGGGGACAGGACCAACCACAGAGTGCATATCAAAGCCTGGACAAACGTGAAGGACACTACAGTCAATCTCTGCTGTGGAGGACCAAACCATTTCATGACATTACTGCCTGGAAGTGTAGCCCTGAATGCCATCAACACCACTATTGTTTTCCCCAGAACACAAGAGATGCAGAGGACGAAGGTGATCCCAAACGCTGTGTGACGCAGCATACAGGACCATTCAGAGGGCCGGCCAATGAAAGTGAGAGAACACAGAAAACACAGAGCCAAGGAGAAGAGCAGCAGGAAGCTCAGCTCAGAGTTGTTGGCCCTGACGATGGCTGAAGTTCGGTGTCGGTAGAAGACGGTTGCCGTGGCGATGGCCAGACAAGCCCCGACCACAGAGCAGGCGGTCAGGATGATTCCGAGGACCTCGTGGAAGGACAGGAACTCCACAGGCTTAAGGATACAGAGGTCTCTCTCAGCGTTGGGCCAGTACTCCTCGGGACAGATCAGACAGTCTGAAGAATCTGACCAAGACAATGTAACAGACATCAAATGTTAATAATAATAGATTCAGGTTTTATTTATTTACAAATACATGTCCCACAATGCTGCACTTTGTGAGTTTACAATAAAGAATGTTGAATTCATGTGCAGCTTACATGAGATATTATCACCTTAATTTAACCAGATTGGCAAGTTGAGAACAAGTTCTCATTTACAACTGAGACCTGTCCAAGATAAAGCAAAGCAGTTCGACACAGCCAACAACACAGACTTACACATGGAGTAAAACAAACATACAGTCAATAATACAGTAGAAACAAGTCTATATAGATGATAAGAATAGGAACATGATTGACAGATACTACCTTTGTAGTGCTGGTTATATGAATAAACCACTTAGTAAACCGTGACAGAAATTACTACACATTTTTGCCAACTGTTCCTATAGTCCTACCTGTGTTATTACTGATCTCTCCCTCTGCACATTGGATACAGTCATAACAGCATACAGGCTTTCCTTTCTGTACAGCCTTACGAGTGCCTGGGGGACAGCTCTCACTGCACACTGACACAGGTACTTGTGTACTGTTCTTTACCCAGGTGATTTCCCTCTCCATGTCAAACCTCTGGTCAGGAGGCAGGGACGCATCATAGCGCCCCACTGTCACAAACTCCATCTTCCCACTCTCCCGTATCTGCCAGTTGACCAGCTCATAGGTGGCCACTGGGTCCCCGTTGGCGTCGAAAGACACCTGGTACCCGTTACGAGAGAAGTTCACCCTCCTCAATCTCTCCAGGACCTGGGGGTTGGAAGGGGAAGAGAGAGAGAGAGAGATGGGACGAGAGAGAAGGAGAAAGGTGAAGAGAGATGGAGATAAGGGAAGAGATAGATGAGTGAGTGGAAGAGAGATGGAGAGATAGATGGACAGAGGGGAAGAGAGAGATGAGAGATGGAGAAAGGGGAAGAAAGATGGAAAGAGAGAAATGGAGAAAAGGGAAGATAGATGGAGAGAGAAACAGAACATTAATTCAAATCAAATTTATCAGATGTGTTACTTCAGAAGAAGTTGTAAAGTATAATGAGAACTCCTAGGCCTTCATACATATAGTATAAATAAACATATTCACCAGGAAATGATACTATAGACTTGTCATTCACCTGTGTTGGCTTCACATTAAGGTTTTTGTCACAGTTCACAGTGGAGTTTTCTCTCTCTTCACAAACGATGCTGTGGATGGCGTGTGCTATGGCATAAACAGCTTTATACACCATGTTAGTGACACGCAGCTGGGATGTATCTGTGTAGGGGGCCTGTAGCTGCTGTATATCCTCACTGCCATCACACACCTTCTCTTCAACCCCAACACCTGTAGAGGTCCCTACAGATAGAGAGAGAGAGAGAGAGAGAGAGAGAGAGAGAGAGACAGACAGACAGACAGACAGACAGACAGACAGACAGACAGACAGACCAGACAGACAGACAGACAGACAGACAGACAGACAGACAGACAGACAGACAGACAGACAGACAGACAGACAGACAGACAGACAGACAGACAGACAGACAGACAGACAGACAGACACATGTAAATAGATCGATGGACAGAAAGATTGGTGGGTGGATGGATGGATGGATAGATAGATAGATTGATTGATAGATACCTGTCCTCAGCCTACAGCCAAATGCTCCCTCCCAGAACTCAGTGAGCAGGGGAGAGTTGGACACCTTCTGTGGGGAGAGGTCCAGGAGGAAGTCCCTGAGGCCGGGGATGACAGAGCGTTGGATGCCAAATCCGATGGCCCCGGCAAACAGTCTGAAGCGCAGCATATCTGGGTCAGTGACCCAGGTCTCACTCCCGATCCACTGGCGGGGCGGAGAGGGCAGGCGTTCCATCTCCTCCAGCAGGTTCCTCATGTCCCCAGAGGATACGAATGCAACCACCACCCGGGCTGTGGAGCTGGGGAACATGATTATATCATATGCTTAATATGCTGGTCATGTTTGTCATTCATTGAAATGTCTCAGTGAAGTGAACGTGAACATTAGTATTAATCAACACTTTTGACATGCATAAGATACTGTATGCAAATCATGTTGATCTCACAGATCAGCGTTGGGAAAAGAGAGAAATTAATAACAATAGTATTTTTTTTTATAAATATGGTCTTGCATTTGTGTGAATGAAAAGTTCACCAGTAATCACGGATCACCTGCGGATCACATCGGCCACCCGTTGCACTCTGCTGAGTGGGTTGGTACGGGAGAAGGCTTCAGAATACTCTACACAGATACCCTCCTCTTGTGCTGCCTGTAGGAAAGCAGCCATCCCGTTATTACCGTAGTCAGAGTCGGAACGGACCGCCCCAATCCAGGTCCAGCCAAAGTGCCTGATGAGGTGGGCCAGAGCGGCAGCCTGGAACTGATCACTGGGGATGGTTCTGAAGAAGGTTGGATACTGTTTCTTATCACTCAGACACGCACAGGTGGAAAAGTGGCTCACCTAGTTAAAAACAGACAGTCGAAAACATGAGAAAGAACATAATGTTGGCCTAACAACTAATGTTTTGGCAACTTCCTGTTTTTTTTATTTAGCTATTTTTAATGATGTTAGGGAGACATTATAAAAAGGATACACAAAAGTGTGATCCCTGGTCTCCCATAACAACCTAGCATATGAAAGATAGTCCTCAGATCATTTTAAAAATCCTATAGAAGTTCTCCAGACTCATAGCCCTAAGTCTATGTTCAAATTCCTTTGTCCACATCATTTCACACAGAAATGTATATTCCTGAAAGAGAGGATAATACAGTTGGAATACAAAGAATTAAAAGTAGAACTCATTCCTGAAAGAGAGGAGAATATACATTAGGAGTACAGTAAATTAAAAGAAGCTGAATGATTTCTTTCCACTGGAGTTTACCTGAGGAATGCCGAAAGGGCCGATAATGCGCAACATGCTGATGGTTGGCGTGGAGGCAGACTCGCCAACGATAGCTGTCACGGTAGCCGACCCCGAGCACTGTTCTCCGGTATCAAACATGGGGTCCAAGCCGTTAGCCAGCTGGACGGCCACTTTCACGGCCATGGGGACCGAGGAGCAGGAGTCGTATACTTGATAACCAAGCGTGACACCCGGTAGAAGGTAGGAACTGTTGTTTATCTCCTCAACTGCGAAGACCATGGCGCGCGAGAAGCGCAACTCACGGGAATCCATTCTGTAAATAGAAGATAGGTCAGTGAGCACCTCCTGACGAATCACTAACTAGCCTATAGAATGTTTCCATGACAAACAGCCTAATATCTAGTATCATTTTATTTTCCACACCGTCTATATGCCTACACTTTTGTTGTCTGTAATTGAGGACATTGTAATATAGCCTGCATTTGAAAATGTGATCCTTTGTAACAGTAGTCTTTACCTACTCTCTCAGACACAAACACACATTTTATCTGTCTTTAACACACTTTTAATATGCCTTAAAACACTGTTTATCTGTTTTTAAAACACTGTTCATCTGTCTTTAAACAGACTGTCTCTTTAAAAAAAAAGTTTATCATCCTTAAATACACTATTTATCTGTCTTTAAACGCACTTTATCTCTGTCTTTAAACACACTGCTTGCCGGTCTTTAATCACAGTTTCAATGTCTTTAAAACACAATTTATCTGTCTCCCCACACAGCCACAGTCCTGTCCCCTGTTCCCTCTTGCGCTCACTGACCTCCCTGTGCACTGCAGGGGCTCAGGCAGGCTGGTGTAGCTGTGATCCAAAGTGTTCAAATAGTAATGAATGGAGAAAACACCCCCGATGACAAAGTCCCCATCCTGGGAGAACGCCGGAGGACGAGGGGTGCCTTGGAGCCTGCATCTGACAGATTCCAGCCCAGAGGCAGAGCTAGAGGCAGACGCGAGCAAGGCAAACCCACCAGCCACCACAGCTAGATGTAGTAGAACCAGACTACCAGCAAGACTTGTATCCAGAGCAGGAGCCGGAGAGAGCCTCATTCCCCTGATGTGTAGAAGGTATGGAGTAATACAATGCCATACAGACCCACATAGGTCAGGATACCTCTCTTCTCTGGGTTAAATACCCACTGTACCTCTGTGGGGATTCCTCTGGGGGCCACACTGTGGGTAATGCCATGCCAAGGAGGGAGGGGCTAGAGGCTGCTCTGCTCACCCAGTCAGGTCCTGCTTCTTTCAGCTATAGAGAGTGTATGCGCCAGTATCAGAACTATGTTGACTGTAATGGTTTAGATAGACATAAACATACATTAGACACACAATAACCATGAGCCTCTTATATTTCCTTTACTGTCTATGCCTCTTGTCACACTGACTCTACACAGAATGTATTCAAAATTGTAATCCTAATGGCAGACTGGCGCTACAGAGTATTTCCCCTTAAGTCTAGTCCTCTTGGCACGTTGCCTCACAGTTGAAGTCAGAAGTTTACATTCACCTTAGCCAAATCCATTTAAACTCTGTTTTTCAAATTTCCTGACTTTTAATCCCAAAATTCCCTGTTTTAGGTCAGTTAGGATCACCACTTTATTTTAAGAATGTGAAAAGCTTTTATTTCTTTCATCACATTCCCAGTGGGTCAGAAGTTTACAAACACTCAATTAATATTTGGTGTCATTGCCTTTAAATTGTTTATCTTGGGTCAAACGTTTTGGGTAGCCTTCCACAAGCTTCCCACAATAAGTTGGGTGAATTTGGGCCCATTCCTCCTGACAGAGCTGGTGTAACTGAATCAGGTTAGTAGGCCTCCTCGCTCATAGACACTTTTTCAGTTCTGCCCACAAATGTTCTATTGCTTTGAAGTCCGTGATGGCCAATCCAATACCTTGACTTTGTTGTCCTTGGGCCATTTTTGCCACAACTTTGGAATTATGCTTGGGGTCACTGTTCATTTGGAAGACCCATATTCGACCAAGCTTTAACTTCCTTACTGATGTTTTGAGATGTTGCTTCAATATATCCACATAATTTTCCATCTTCGAGATGCCATCTATTTTGTGAAGTGCACTAGTCCCTCCTGCAGCAAAGCAACCTAACAACATGATGCTGCCACCCCGTGCATCACGGATGGGATGGTGTTCTTCAGCTTGCAAGACTCCCACTTTTTCCTCCAAACATAACAATGGTCACGATCTTTGTCCCCATGTGCAGTTTCAAACCGTTGTCTGGCTTTTTATGGCGTTTTGGAGCAGTGGCGTCTTCCTTGCCGAGCGGCCTTTCAGGTTATGTCGATGTAGGACCATTTTACTGTGGATATAGATACTTTCGAACCTGTTTCCTTCAACATCTTCAACATCAACAAGGTCCTTTGCTGTTGTTCTGGGATTGATTTGCACTTTTTGCACTAAAGTAAGTTAATCTCTAGGACACAGAATGCATCTTCCTCCTGAGCGGTATGATGACTGCGTGGTCCCATGTTGTTTATACTTGCGTACTATTGTTTGTTCAGATGAACGTGGTACCTTCAGGCGTTTGGAAATTGCTCCCAAGGATGAACCAGACTTGTGGAGGTCTACAATTCATATTATGTCTTGGCTGATTTCATTTGATTTTACCATGATGTCAAGCAAGGAGGCACTGAGTCTGAAGGTAGGTCTTGAAATACATTGACAGGTACACCTCCAATTGACTCAAACGAAGTCAAATAGCCCATCAGAAGCTTCTAAAGGCATTTCATCATTTTTGTAATTTTCCATGCTGTTTAAAGGCACAGTCAACTTAGTGTATCTAAACTTCTCACCCACTGGAAGTGTGAAACAATGAATTATATGTTAAATAACCTGTCTGTAAACAATTGTTGGAAAAATGACTTGTGTCATGCACAAAGTAGAAGTCCTAACAGACTTGCCAAAACTATTATTTGTTAACAAGAAATTTGTGGAGTTGTTTAACTTCTTGGATATAGGGGGTGCTCTTTTAATTTAAACAAGATATTTCGTCACGAAAAGATGCTCGACTATGCATATAATTGACAGCTTTGGAAAGAAAACACTCTGACGTTTCCAAAACTGCAACGATATTGTCTGTGAGTGCCACAGAACTAATGCTACAGGTGAAACCAAGATGAAATTTCATACAGGAAGTGCCCCAGATTTTGAATGCGCTGTGTTCCAATGTCTCCTTATATGGCTGTGTATGGGTCACGAATGAGCTTAGACTTTCTGTCGTTTCCCCAAGGTGTCGACAGCATTGTGACGTATGTGTAGGCAAATCATTGGAAGATTGACCTTAAGAGACTACATCTACCAGGTGGCCGCTTGGTGTCCTCCGTTGCAAATTATTGCGTAATCTCCAGCTGCGTGTATTTTTCGTATGCCTCGAGGAGAAACACAGCTGCCACGAACGAAATATCATCGAATAGATATGTGAAAAACACCTTGAGGATTCATTCTAAACAACGTTTGCCATGTTTCTGTCGATATTATGGAGTTAATTTGGTAAAAAGTTTGACGTTGTAGCCAAACGTGATGAACAAAACGGAGCGAATTCTCTTACACAAATAATATTTTTGGAAAAACTGAACATACGCTATCTAACTGAGTCTCCTCATTGAAAACATCCGAAGTTATTCAAAGGTAAATGATTTTATTTGAATGCTTCTCTTGTTTTTGTGAAAATGTTGCCTGCTGAATGCTAGGCTTAAGGCTATGCTAGCTATCAATAGTCTTACACAAATACTTGTGTAGCTATGGTTGAAAAGCATATTTTGAAAATCTGAGATGACGGTGTTGTTAACAAAAGGCTAAGCTTGTGAGTGAATATATTTATTTCATTTCATTTGCGATTCTCATGAATAGTTAACGTTGCGTTATGGTAATGAGCTTGAGGCTATAATTACGCTCCCGGATACGGGATTGCTCGACGCTAGAGGTTAAAAACGAGTTTTATTTACATTTTCATTTACATTTAAGTCATTTAGCAGACGCTCTTATCCAGAGCGACTTACAAATTGGTGCATTCACCTTATGACATCCAGTGGAACAGTAGTGCATCTAAATCTTTAAGGGGGGTGAGAGGGATTACTTTATCCTATCCTAGGTATTCCTTAAAGAGGTGGGGTTTCAGGTGTCTCCGGAAGGTGGTGATTGACTCCGCTGTCCTGGCGTCGTGAGGGAGTTTGTTCCACCATTGGGGGGCCAGAGCAGCGAACAGTTTTGACTGGGCTGAGCGGGAACTGTACTTCCTCAGTGGTAGGGAGGCGAGCAGGCCAGAGGTGGATGAACGCAGTGGCCTTGTTTGGGTGTAGGGCCTGATCAGAGCCTGGAGGTACTGAGGTGCCGTTCCCCTCACAGCTCCGTAGGCAAGCACCGTGGTCTTGTAGCGGATGCGAGCTTCAACTGGAAGCCAGTGGAGAGAGCGGAGGAGCGGGGTGATGTGAGAGAACTTGGGAAGGTTGAACACCAGACGGGCTGCGGCGTTCTGGATGAGTTGTAGGGGTTTAATGGCACAGGCAGGGAGCCCAGCCAACAGCGAGTTGCAGTAATCCAGACGGGAGATGACGAGTGCCTGGATTAGGACCTGCGCCGCTTCCTGTGTGAGGCAGGGTCGTATTTCTGCGGATGTTGTAGAGCATGAACCTACAGGAACGGGCCACCGCCTTGATGTTAGTTGAGAACGACAGGGTGTTGTCCAGGATCACGCCAAGGTTCTTAGCGCTCTGGGAGGAGGACACAATGGAGTTGTCAACCGTGATGGCGAGATCATGGAACGGGCAGTCCTTCCCGGGAGGAAGAGCAGCCCGTCTTGCCGAGGTTCAGCTTGAGGTGGTGATCCGTCATCCACACTGATATGTCTGCCAGACATGCAGAGATGCGATTCGCCACCTGATCATCAGAAGGGGGAAAGGAGAAGATTAATTGTGTGTCGTCTGCATAGCAATGATAGGAGAGACCATGTGAGGTTATGACAGAGCCAAGTGACTTGGTGTATAGCGAGAATAGGAGAGGGCCTAGAACAGAGCCCTGGGGGACACCAGTGGTGAGAGCACGTGGTGTGGAGACGGATTCTCGCCACGCCACCTGGTAGGAGCGACCTGTCAGGTGGGCCGCGCCGGAGATGCCCAACTCGGAGAGGGTGGAGAGGAGGATCTGATGGTTCACAGTATCGAAGGCAGCCGATAGGTCTAGAAGGATGAGAGCAGAGGAGAGAGAGTTAGCTTTAGCAGTGCGGAGCGCTCCGTGATACAGAGAAGAGCAGTCTCAGTTGAATGACTAGTCTTGAAACCTGATTTGATCAAGAAGGTCATTCTGAGAGAGATAGCGGGAGAGCTGGCCAAGGACGGCACGTTCAAGAGTTTTGGAGAGAAAAGAAAGAAGGGATACTGGTCTGTAGTTGTTGACATCGGAGGGATCGAGTGTAGGTTTTTTCAGAAGGTGCAACTCTCGCTCTCTTGAAGACGGAAGGGACGTAGCCAGCGGTCAGGGATGAGTTGATGAGCGAGGTGAGGTAAGGGAGAAGGTCTCCGGAAATGGTCTGGAGAAGAGAGGAGGGGATAGGGTCAAGCGGGCAGGTTGTTGGGCGGCCGGTCGTCACAAGACGCGAGATTTCATCTGGAGAGAGGGGGAGAAAGAGGTCAGAGCACAGGGTAGGGCAGTGTGAGCAGAACTAGCGGTGTCGCTTGACTTAGCAAACGAGGATCGGATGTCGTCGACCTTCTTTTCAAAATGGTTGACGAAGTCATCTGCAGAGAGGGAGGATGGGGGAGGGGAGGAGGATTCAGGAGGGAGGAGAAGGTTGCAAAGAGCTTCCTAGGGTTAGAGGCAGATGCTTGGAATTTAGAGTGGTAGAAAGTGGCTTTAGCAGCAGAGAGAGAAGAGGAAAATGTAGAGAGGAGGGAGTGAAAGGATGTCAGGTCCGCAGGGGAGGCGTAGTTTTCTCCTCCATTTCCGCCTCGGCTGCCCGGAGCCCTGTTCTGTGAGCTCGCAATGAGTCGCTGAGCCACGGAGCGGGAGGGGAGGACCGAGCCGGCCTGGAGGATAGGGGACATAGAGAGTCAAAGGATGCAGAAAGGGAGGAGAGGAGGGTTGAGGAGGCAGAATCAGGAGATAGGTTGGAGAAGGTTTGAGCAGAGGGAAGAGATGATAGGATGGAAGAGGAGAGAGTAGCGGGGGAGAGAGAGCGAAGGTTGGGACGGCGCGATACCATCCGAGTAGGGACAGTGTGGGAAGTGTTGGATGAGAGCGAGAGGGAGAAGGATACAAGGTAGTGGTCGGAGACTTGGAGGGGAGTTGCAAATGAGGTTAGTGGAAGAACAGCATCTAGTAAAGATGAGGTCGAGCGTATTTCCTGCCTTGTGAGTAGGGGGGGAAGGTGACTCCAACCTAAGTGTATGTAAACTTCTGACTTCAACTGTATCTGAAAATGTTTATTATATTATTATAATACATAATATGATGAATTACAATAGCAATTGAACACATGCACTTCAATGTTATACCAATTCATATAGGAATAAAGCTTTTCTCCAACAACATGGAGTGGTTCCACTCTGTAGGCTACTGCTAATCACATCATTTAGCAGGTCTAATTAGATTTTAACACTCAAGATTTTAACATTTTCTCATAACATTGGAATATCTAAAGTGAACCTGTGTCATATAACTAGCTATCATCAGATAGTAGCTTCTTATGCTTTCGCCGAAAAGCCTTTTTAAAATCTGACATGTTGGCTGGATTCACAACGAGTGTAGCTTTAATTTGGTTTCTTACATGTGTGATATAATGAAAGTTTGAATTTTATAGTATTTTATTTGAATTTGGTGCTCTGCATTTCCCTGGCAATTGGCCAGGTGGGATATTTGCGTCCCGCCTATCCCAGAGAGGTTACCTCTTATGGCTGCGATACCCGTACGGGGATCAACATCAGGGGAAATTTCAGAGTGACAACTAAAAATACAACGTCGTAACATTAAACATTCTTGTGTTTAATTAACATCAAGTGTCTTACATTGTTCAAAATATTAGGATCTTGGTAATCAAACTACATTTTCCGATTTAAAATAGCTATTACAGAGAACAAATACCATGCTTTTGCTTGAGAAGAGCAATCAACAACAAAAACATTTTCCGCCATGACAGTTTTTACACATTCACATCTGAGGGTAAAATTATGACTTCATTCTGATATCTTGCTCTTAGGTTCCCAGTGATCAAATGAAGTGCTGTTTTCTTTGATAAAATCCATTTTTAAGCCTAAATCGAAACATTTTGTAACCCGTTTGTGCCGTGAATTCCATCTCTATCAATTTTTTATGGAGCTTTCGACGTAATTACATACGGTAAACCAACATTTATCTAGTCATGGTGGGTTTCAGTGCATTCCTTTGGATATTTGCAACACAGCCAAACGTGATTGTTTTCTTTTTGCGGGGAGTATTGACCGAAGTGAACTGATTTGAAGACAACGAGCAAACCTTGCGCACCAATAATTTTAGCAAAGCTTTGTAGATTGACTGTATTTCTGCCCAATGACCACTGATCTTCTTGAAATCTAGCTGGGTAGATAGCCAATGAGCTGAGGTAAACGCCAGTATGTAATGGTTTTGGGTTGGAACACCATTCCTTGTTTGTAAATGCAAGCGTAACGAGAGTTGCTGTGACGCTTGTTACGCACAGCAGTATTTTGGAAAGTTGTATTTTCAACGATTTCATTGAAGACATCAAGGCGAATAAATCAGGAAAAGCGAAGTCAAAGTCTAAGTATGCAGATTTGCACCAGATTATAGAAGAGATTGATCTGGAAAGTGAGACAGATTTTTTGTTTGAGGAATCTTTGAGTGTTATGATTCAAACAGGAGCTGGGGAGCTGTTTCTGCAAGGACAGGACTTCTGGACCTTGTAAGTGCTAATGCTGTTTTATGAAATATGACTATATATATATATACACTGCTCAAAAAATAAAGGGAACACTATAATAACACATCCTAGATCTGAATGAATGAAATATTCTTATTAAATATGTTTTTTCTTTACATAGTTGAATGTGCTGACAACAAAATCACACAAAAATTATCAATGGAAATCAAATGTATCAACCCATGGAGGTCTGGATTTGGAGTCACACTCAAAATTAAAGTGGAAAACCACACTACAGGCTGATCCAACATTGATGTAAGGGATCTCCCTGAAATGGAAAAAAATGAATGGGAAGTCATTGCCATTGGACAAACCATATACACGGTGTCCAATACCACCCAATTCGGTGTTGATTCGTGTAAAGTTGATTGTGTTAGTAATTAGATATGTAGATGGGTGAGCCGGTCAAGGATCGATTCAGACAAAGTGGTAAATTGTAATGACAAGCGACAGTTTATTTCAGAGTGAAGATATCTAGTACAGCGTAATTACGGCTCTTCCGTTAGTTCGTGTGGAACAGCAGGCAAAGAGACCGTTAAGAATCAGTACAGCCCTAATATACGGCACAGAAAGTAGGTTGATTCTAGGAGATCGGATCTTTGGATTGGTTCAGGCTGGGTGTAGTCTGTAGTCTTCCGCCATTGGCTCAGTTGTCTGTCCGTCATCGTAGAATCCTCTTCGGGCACACAGTGTTCGGTTAAAAGGGAGATTATGTGTGTAATGTGGGAGCTATCCTGTAGGGGACCCCACAGGCTTTACTGTGAAAATACGTTGCTATGTGTTGTCTCAGTTATAACAATGCAATAGCCATGTATTTAGCAGTAGGTTGGTCTCCTGCATAATAGCAATTCTTTACAAAACCCTCTCTTCACGTCTCACCAGAGACGTGACACAACCTAACTAGATCCAGACACAAAGAGAAACTTCTCCCAAAGGGACTATGAAATAAGGCACGGTATTAAACAGAAATAGATATTTATGTATTACCATCATGTTCTCCATTCAATCCCACTATGTACTAAGTTGGCTACCAGCCACCTAGGAACTTACAACCCTCATTTAACAGAGCGGAGAACAACAGCTCAAAATAAAAGTAAGATGATTGTCACATAAGCCAACTTTTTCCCGCAGGAAAAAGTTGTGATACATTTCTCTTCACATCTCCTAAGAGATGTGATATAGTCCAGATACATTACTCCAAGCAAAAACGAAAACATAATCCAAAAAGGAAAATATCCTAAACTAGGTATGTCTATCCGGAAATGGCCCACAAAGAAAAATAATTCCCCCTCTTCCATCCCAGATGGACTCGACATACAATGGAGAAGCTTAATCAATAAAAGCAACAGGAGGGATCCCCCTCCTAAAATGGCTGCAAAAACTGAAAGATGGGTCTCATGCTCCATACCGTTATCTCGCACCTGGCTCCTGTTATCTAACAAAAAGACCGCTTGTTCTCGCAACCCCACGCTCTGAATGTGCCCTCCCTTCTGTATTTTTTCCAGCATGAGAAAGTTCCATGGCCCTGATACTTTTAACAATGTTCCAAATCAGCTAGGTAGCATAACACATACATACATCCACACAAGGCAACAGCAGATAATATTCAATCATATATATGGTAATGGCTATAATGTAAAATAACCCCAAGGGTGTGAACAAAAATTCAGCAATGAATCATATAACAGTTACAAAGTTTAACCTGATAGTCCGCCCCCCCCCGCATGCGGTAGCGTAAATACAGCCTCAAGCTCATTACCATAACGCAACGTTAGCGATTTCTAAAAATCGCAAATGAAATGAAATAAATATGCCTGCTCTCAAGCTTATCCGTTTCTTAACAATCCTGTCGTCTCAGATTTTCAAAATATGCTTTTGAACCAGAGAAAATCAATAATTTGTGTAAGAGTGGTGATAGCTAGCTTAGCATTTAGCGTTAGCATTTAGCACGCAACATATTCACAAAAACCAGCCAAGGAATCAAATAAAATAATTTACCTTTGAAGAACTTCAGATGTTTCAATGAGGAGACTCTCAGTTACATAGCAGATGTCCAGTTTTTCCTGAAAGATTCTTGTGTAGGACACATCGCTCCGCTTTTGTTACTATGCATTTGGCTACCAAAACTAACCGAAAATTCAGTCACCTACACGTCGAACTTTTTCCGAAATAACTCCATAATATCGACTGAAACATGGAAAACGTTGTTTGAATCAATCCTGAAGGTGGTTTGTCATATATCTCTCCATTGAAAGCCCAGTCCTTTATGCAAGCTTTTTTCTCTGATTCGAATGGAAAAATACTGGGACCTGACTTTTGCGCACCAATTGCCACGCAGACACCAAGCGGGACACTTGGCAATTGTAGTCTCTTATGGTCAATCTTCCAATGATATGCCTACAAATACGTCACAATGCTGCAGAGACCTTGGGGAAACAAGAGAAAGTGTCCGTTCATTCCTGTCGCATTCACAGCCATATAAGGCGATCATGGAAAACGTAGCCTCAGAAATCCTGTTCATTTCCTGGTCGGTCAAACATATTGGTTTTGCCCGAAGCATTTGTTCTAGGGCACTCACAGTGAAAATCTTTGCAGTTCTGGAAACGTCAGAGTGTCTTCTTTCCAAAACTATCAATTCCAAGCATAATCGAGCATCTTTTCGTGACAAAATATTGCGCTTAAAACGGGCACGTCTTTTTATCCAAAAATGAAATACTGCCCCTATAGAACTAAGTGGTTAAACTACCCTCATGTCAAAAGAGAACAGCTCATTCAAAAACAGAACAAAGGAAATAGTGTGAAATTTAGGTCCCCCTTTTGACACCCGCTAGGGTGTCACTCATTATCCTTTATTTCAGCAGTCATAGCATTTCATGAAAATAATAAAAAGTTTATTACTAATAACAAGTTATATATGCCTTTGTTGTATGCTTTTGTTTCCCCCAAGGGTGTCACTTATCAAAAACAGGATAAAACTTTATTGTTATTGACATGTAAGATGTAGGATAAAACTTTGGTCATGGAAAACAGAGTAAAGAATTATTAGAAACCATCTGGTCCTCTCAGCTACTCCTATCCTGTACCAGGTGGGCTCCTTGCCACCCAGGGACTCCAAACCATGTGTCATCCTCAGTCAGTCCCATCCTCCCCTGAAAGCATGCTTCCGTATCGGCATCGCCAACTGGAGCATCAAGCAAAGGCATCATGCCTGAAGCCCTCACCACATCTGTAACAGACTTCTCAAAACACGGTATGATGCAAGCAGCACATCACATCAATAACAAATAATACAAGAATTAGGGTCAGAAATCCAGTAACCATCACACCAGTGTACTTACCAAACCAGGCCAAGAGAACAGACTCCTCCACCCCCCCCGTGGACCTCATCTTAGCAGACAGTGCATCAAGCCCGCCTTAGACATACTATCATCTGGACTGGTATTATTAGGAATATACGTGCAACATTGTTCACCGAACATCTTGCAGATGTCCCCCTGACTGGCAAGAAGCATATCCAAGGCAAGTCTATTCTGTCTGGAAACCCCAAATGTGGCCTCAAGCTGTTCAGACATACCAGTGAGTGCATCACGGGAGTAATTCACAAAACGCTGTTGATTATAGTAGATATAATTAATCCATGCAGTCTGTCTAGCATCCACCATGGCTGGACCCATAGTAGGTAGTAAGTGCCAGAGTCCATCATTCCTACCCAAGGCCTGAAACTCATGAGGAATCCCCACTGGCACACCCAACAGGTTAGTGTGTAGGTCGACTACATCCTCTGTCCATGGAGCACTACATCTATGTCTCCCATGGGATGGAATGTCTTCAGGTCCCCTGGATACAGAACCCAACAGCTGTTCAGCAGCAACATCAACAATGGTCAGTGGAATTATCAAACTGGTCAGACCACACGTACCTTGCCATTCTCCTCTAAGAATGGGTCTCAGCACTCTTTTGGCTCCACACATCCACCATACATCAACCAGACCACTAGTTTGGTTTAGGCCTGTAACTGGCCAAGTGGAATTAATGGTTATGTTACTCCTGCAATCAGCTTCAGGCAATCTCCCATAATCAATGCCATTACCTGTACCCGTGATGCACTCGTAATTGCCCCCATATGCCTCAACACCCCAAGAGGCCCGATGGGGAGGTACTGCAGGAAACACAAGGCTCAAAGAGGAACAGAGGGTTGAATTGGGCTTAACCTGGTAAAAACTTCTCAGAATACACAACCACCCCTCTCCTTCTCCTACAGTAAATGGGTGTGTAGCCAGAATAGGTCTAGCATGACTACAAATAATACAGTCCTTTCTTCTGAGGGTTTTAGCTGTGTACCTCATATAAGACAGCCACAAATTGTCCCTACTATCAAAACCAGTCTCAGTTCCTAATTGATCAATAGCCGAATAGTCTCTAACATTAATTACCTGAATGGTATTTTTAACACAGTGGTGGTAGAGGAGTGTGTCCGGTTACCTCTGGTCTTGGCAGTACCTTAATAGAAAACACACCCATCATGTCTGTCCTCGTCCTTTGTAGTCCGAGGGTGTGAGTGCCTGCATCAGAGAGCTTAATATTTTTTATGGTTAGTAGGATTTCATCACCTTTACAAAGTTCAACATTGCTCCCAGGTTTCCCCATATCATGGAAAACCTATCCACCCTTGTGGGATTCCCTATGCTGTAAGGATACCCTCTTCTCCAATCCTAGAACTGTCCGAAGTCGGTTATCATGTAATCTCTACTCTAACTTCCTGTCTACCCAGATCTAGGGATCTCTTATGCTTATTTTGGAACAAAATACACATCACTTAGCCAGAGCCAGACACATCTTCACTTCTATGAACAAAAACAAGGGTGATAGGACAGGGAGGGTTACTTCATTCGAGAGTTGGCCCCCGGAATTCTGTTAATTCCAGTTCTTCTCCCGAACTCTGTTTATTGTCCGACAGTGAAAAAATGTCTTACCCTTCCGCCGTGCGATATGAATCTGGGTAGCTCTTTCAGCTAGCTGTCACCAGGGGCCTTCTATGGTCCCCAAGCCTCTGGGACTGGATTGAGTGACTTCACCTGTAGTTCACCTGTAATGCATAAAATCCTGGACATACAGGCTTGGTTAACAAACAATTTCTCATATGTTTTATCTGATTATATCTTTAACTTCTATGCCTAATTGTTAGCTTACATTTTTTTTTATTATTAGTTTCTTATCCAATAAGCCCCATCCTATCCTAGACCACAATTTATCCATCCCCCTTTTGATACCTGACTCTGCCCAGGTATCAACCTTACCTACTCTAAATAATGACTTAGGTAAGATTAGTATATTATCCTTATGTCTGACATCATCATGAAGGAGCCCCTTTTAGTTTTCCACATGTCCAATTCTCCCTTGGGCGTCAATCCAGTACCAATTCCCTGTCAAGTTTCTTATCTACTTAAGAACTATCTGCGCTACTTATATATTTTCTTAAATATATATTTACCAATTTAAACCTTTTCTCTCATATCTCTCAATACCACTAAGCTTCTATCTGTTTGACTTTATCTAAAATCATATCTATGAGTGTCAATCTCTAAAGTCCTTACATTTCCTTAATCAACCTCACTATAATCCTAAATCATCACAGATGTCCTATATACCTGTTGAATTTAATACTATTTAAAAAAAACTCGTAATAGTAAAAAAAAAATCAAAACAAATGCTTATCATATCAAAATCCTTCCTTCAGGGACCGTCAGTATTCTATCTGACAATAACATGAATTTAATATATGTTACAAAGTGCAGAATTCCTTATCTACAGTAATTTATCACCCTTAAGAACTGAAACTTATGTTTCTATGTAATTCCCTGCCCTATTGGCTTAATATATCTCCTATCCTAGCCTCCTAACCTAAACTCCTTTATAATGAATTTACCTTAAAACTAGTAACTCAATATGACCACATTCATTATACCAATGACTCTCCCCTAAGGCTGATCAGACCTTAGAAGACAGTCATGATAAGGTCAATAAGTCAACCCACCCATTTATAGTCAAGTTCTATACTACACTAGACATATTAAAGAACCCTTTATCCTTAAAATCCAAATTCACTTGTGTAATTTAAAACTCATAAAATAAAAACTCATAAAGTTCCATATTTGAGCGTGCCTCTTTAAAAAACTTTTCCACAAAAACAAATAGTCCTAACAAATGTTTTATGTGTATATATTTGCAAACCTTAATGATTAATCAAAACTTCCAGGCCTTTCCAATTTGGTTGTTTATGGCCTCATTCTCCCCAAGATTATAATCCCTGATATTTAATAAAAATAACGTATTTTCCCTTGGCTCCTTCAACTCACATTTACATCTCAATAAAACAAAACACCATCTGCGTGTTCCTCAAGGAAAAACAACTTGCCCCTGTTACGTATGTCTACGTATCAAGGGAAATGCTCAAATAATCAAATTCATCCTAGCTAGTTTACCAAAACATGTACAATTATGTTTTACTATAGAGGTTGCTTTTCACCATTAATACCCTGACACCGTTCCACATAATGCTTCGGGCAAAACCAAGATGTATGACCGACCAGGAAATGCACAGGATTTCTGAGGCTACGTTTTCCATGATCGCCTTATATGGCTGTGAATGCGACAGGAATGAACGGACTCTTTCTCTTGTTTCCCCAAGATCTTTGCAGCATTGTGACGTATTTGTAGGGATATCATTGGAAGATTGACCATAAGGGACTACATTTACCAGGTGTCCCGCTTGGTGTCTGCGTGGCAATCGGTGCGCAAAAGTCAGGTCCCGGTATTTTTCCATTCAAATCTCAGAACAAACCAGGCTACAAGGACGGTGCTTTCAATGGAGAGAAATATGACAAACCACCTTCAGGATTGATTCAGACAACGTTTTCCATGTTTCAGTCGATATTATGGAGTTAATTCGGAAAAAAGTTCGACATGTAGGTGACTGAATTTTCGGTTAGTTTCGGTAGCCATATGCATAGTAACAAAAGGTAACGATGTGTCCTACACAAGAATCTTTCAGGAAAAACTGGACATCTGCTATGTAACTGAGAGTCTCCTCATTGAAACATCTGAAGTTCTTCAAAGGTAAATTATTTTATTTGATTCCTTGGCTGGTTTTTGTGAATATGTTGCGTGCTAAATGCTAACGCTAATGCTAAGCTAGCTATCACCACTCTTACACAAATTATTGATTTTCTCTGGTTCTAAAGCATATTTTGAAAATCTGAGACGACAGGATTGTTAAGAAAAGGATAAGCTTGAGAACAGGCATATTTATTTCATTTCATTTGCGATTTTTAGAAATCGCTAACGTTGCGTTATGCTAATGAGCTTGAGGCTGTAGTTACGCTACCGCATACGGGTTTGGTCGGACTATGAGGTTAATGCCCGCATTTCCTTCTAAAGGACACTAACCATTTTCTCTGTCACCCCCAGTCAAGACATCATTTCCGTGGCGACGGAAACCTCGCGAGTGATGTCATCAACAAGCGCTCAATCTTGACTCATTTCGCAACGATTTTCAACTCATTGTAAATAATGGTTGGCTGTCTGCAACAACAGTATTTCGGGTTCGATAAACCAAACCTAATTTATCACATCTGTTGAATCCTGAATTAGAGTTTACAACATCAATCAACATCTTTCAATTCGCTAATCTTATAAAAACATTACGATTGACACAAATCTATCGTAATTGTTCCCCCGTTATTATTCAGAATGAATTTGATTTAAGTTACTGTCTCGTCTTTGAATTAGCATTTTAATTACGACTCTTTTCCCAATGTATCATTCCCAACAAATCATTTAGTGAACAGACATCGCCTTGCAAATAGACCCAATTTACAGTTATCTGTATTTGTTACTCCGGCATCTGAACAACAGAAAATAGCACTAATTTAAACGCCCAAAGTTTTCCCTCAATTAGGATTCTCATTAATCTCGCTCCCTTCGTATCTGACCCTTCTTTCTTAAATACGTGATTTTTTGTTATTTTCTGCCTCTTTCTTTCTTCACCCACATTCCATTGTTTTCAGCTGAACTGCGGATGGCGGTTCCCCTCCTAAATCCAATTTGTAAGTCGCTCTCCAATTTGTAAGTCGCTCTGGATAAGAGCGTCTGCTAAATGACTTAAATGTAATGTAAATGATAACCTTCTTGTGTCCATTTTAGCTTTAATCCCTCCCAAACTTTCTTCATGTGCTTCCATTGTCCCTTTCCCCCTGATCTATATTCTATTTTTTGCTTTGAATTTGCTTTAATCATAATTTAATTTAATTCAATCGGAATTTAATCGTAGTTTTAATCGGAATTCTCTCCTTCTATCTGAATATAGTTAGCATATACTTCGCCCGACGTTGATTAATACCCACGATGTACTCGAAGAGACACTGCTGCACGTGCTCTGTCTTATCTCTGAGCTTCTCCTTTGTATGTTTTAGTTCGAGAAAAACGAATGGGTCGGTATAGCATTTGTGGAGCGCACAACCAAGGGATCTATTCGACTAATTAGTCTCAACATTCAAATATTATATTCAGATATTATTTCAATTATACATCAGTCATTTCGTTCCTGATTATACATTTAACACAGAAGTAATTTGTACATACAATATAGAAGTTTCGGATTTATCCAATAGCCCTTATTATAATTCTATCTCTCTCCCTCTATCTAACCACCAACAATATTAATGGAAACAATTACAACCACATTGCATTTTCATATAAACAGTTACAAATAGACAAAACAAGACAAAACATACAAATACAGGTTATATCTCTGACCTCTATTAATCGACCCCTATCAGACCGCACTAAGCGGATTTACTGGATAAAATTCAACTCTAGAATCCAATTCTATCCCCTACTGATCCCTATCGAATTAACCCCTATCAGAATTAATACACGTTATCTCTCTGACCCCTGAAAGCCGACCCCTATCGATGAATCTATATCAATCTAGCCTCGACCGGTTCACGGGACAAAATTACAATTTCTCCCCACGGCGTTAGGTTTAATGAATAGTAGTTAACTATCCCCTGACTGATCTCTATTCCCGACTCCTATCAGTGAATTTCTCAGACTAGCCTCGACCGGTTCACGGGAGAAAATTACAATTTCTCCCCTCGGCGTTAGGTTTAATGAATAGTAGTTAACTATCCCCTGACTGATCTCTATTCCCGACTCCTATCAGTGAATTTCTCAGACTAGCCTCGACTGGTTCACGGGACAAAATTACAATTTCTCCCCTCGGCGTTAGGTTTCTGACTGATCTCTATTCCCGACCCCTATCGAGCTAACCCCTATCAGAATTATTACACATGTCCGACCCCTATCGGAACTAAATTTATATATGTCCGACCCCTATCGGAACTATCTAGGCCTTAACCTGTTGCCTCTACTTGGGACGCTTGCGTCCCAACTAGAGCTCTGGAAATGCAAATGCGCTACGCTAAATGCTAATAGTATTAGTTAAAACTCAAAAGTTCATTAAAATACACATGCAGGGTATCAAATTAAAGCTACACTCGTTGTGAATCCAGGCAACAAGTCCGATTTTTAAAATGCTTTTCGGCGACAGCATGAGAAGCTATTATCTGATAGCATGCACCAATACACTACAACAGAAAAGCACAGCAGGGGACGTAAACAAAATAATTAGCATTTCGGCGTTACACAAACCGCACAATAAAATAGAAAACAGTCATTACCTTTCACCATCTTCTTTGTTGGCACTCCTAGATGTCCCATAAACACTATTGGGTCTTTATTTCGATTAAATCGGGCCATATAAAGCCAAGATATCGTTATATGTAGACTGTGTGATAAACAAAAACAGCGATTTCACAACGTAACGTCATTTTTAAAATTCAAAAAGTAGACGATAAACTTTCACAAAACACTTCGAAATACGTTTGTAATGCTACTTTAGGTATTAGTAAACGTTAATAAGCGATAAAAACCATCCGTAGGCGATGTAAATATCATTAGCTGTCGTCTTGGAAAAAATTTCAGGAGAGAGCTCTTCCGGAATGATCTGGGCGGAGACCGGAGGTAAGCGGTGCCCCTCTTTCGGTTCAACCAAGAATCAAAGATGATTAAATTCACAAGACTCTAGACAACATGGGGATGCTGTGGGAGTTGAATGCTCGGTCTTATCTAATTCGGCTCACTGTTAACAATTGCTGGAATTGGCGCAAGGATATTTATTTCCATTTTCTGTGATCAGGTTTTCCTGCGCTTTCCGATGTAACGCACGTTATGTAATAGCCACAGTCGTGATTTAACCAGTTTTAAAAACGTCCGAGGGTTTCCTATCCACACATTCTAACCATATGAACGTACTATATTCCTGGCATGAGTAGCAGGGCGCTGAAATGTTGCGCGATTTTTAACAAAATGTTCAAAAAAGTAGAGGGTCGACTGAAGAGGTTAAAGTGATCTCTCATCATTGAAAGCTATCAGACTGTGCTGACCGGGTCACGGGACAAAATTACAATTTATCCCCTCGGTGCCAGATTTAATGAATAGTAATTAACTAAAGATGAAGAAGATATCTAGTACAGCGTAATTACGGCTCTTCCGTTAGTTCGTGTGGAACAGCAGGCAAAGAGACCGTTAAGAATCAGTACAGCCCTAATATACGGCACAGAAAGTAGGTTGATTCTAGGAGATCGGATCTTTGGATTGGTTCAGGCTGGGTGTAGTCTGTAGTCTTCCACCATTGGCTCAGTTGTCTGTCCGTCATCGTAGAATCCTCTTCGGGCACACAGTGTTCGGTTAAAAGGGAGATTATGTGTGTAATGTGGGAGCTATCCTGTAGGGGACCCCACAGGCTTTACTGTGAAAATACGTTGCTATGTGTTGTCTCAGTTATAACAATGCAATAGCCATGTATTTAGCAGTAGGTTGGTCTCCTGCATAATAGCAATTCTTTACAATTGTAAATGCCATATGGCAAATGACAGCTGTAACACTTTGAAAATCCAACAGGTGGCGAGCGCGCTCCACCGTGGTTTTTCATATTGCAAATGCAACCCAAGTCAACAGCCAAAAGCAACATTTTGAAAAAGTGAAATTTTTTTCCCATAACCTAGCAACCCCTTAAAAAAGTGCTTTCGGGACAGTTTTTCGAAATTCTTTCGATTTTTTTTGTCAATTACACATGTGTAAGAACTGTATGAATATACTTTTGTCCAATTTTATTGTCATTATTATTTTAGATTTTTTTTACTTGCGCATAAGGCATATGTTTTGTCCATTTGCAATATGATTTCATAGGAAGTCAAAAGTCAAAAGTCAAAAATAGCAAAATTTTAAAAAAACTTCACACACCCTTAAAAAGTGCTTTCTGGACAGTTTTTCAAAATTCTTTTGAATTTTGTGTCAAGTACACACATATAAGAACTGTAATCAACATACTTTAGTCGTATTTTATTATCATTATTATTATTTTATTTTTTTACTTGTGCATAAGGCATATGTTTTGTCCATTTGCAATATGATTTCATAGGAAGTCAAAAGTCACTCTTTTTGGGGCCAAATGCCATGAGAAATTTGACGCGCTCAAAAATCCTGCAGGAATGCAAAATTGACTGACCTGATGAACACAGGATGGCCGGGCAGTGATAGTTGCTCCGTTCCATCACTCGTTGTGTTGATTTCATCACGTCCATTTGGTGATGTTTTTTTCACTGTTGAATCATATGTTTCAATGGGAATTTACCATCACGAATTTGTCATGCTTAAAAATCAATTGACTGGTGGGTCTTCTCCATCGCTCGTTGTGTTGATTTCATTATGTCCATTTGTTTATGTTTTCTCACTTTTGCAAAGTCACTGTGCATTGGCAATATGGTTCAATGGGCATGTACCATCACGAATTTGTCATGCTCCAAAATCCTGCAAAAATGCAAAATGTTCCTGGTCCGATGAACTCGGGATAGCTGGGCAGTGATTCTGGTTCCTCTCCATCGCTCGTTAGGGTTGATTTCAGAATGTCACTTTGGTGATGGTACCTCACTGTTTAAACATATTGCAAATGGACAAGAGTCACCAGCAAGTCACCGTCCATCATTCAATTAGATATCATTCTGACACCAAACTGATACAAACTGACACCAAACCCACTTTTTCCAACTCATTTAGTAGCCAACTATCACATACTTCAGAGCTGGCCCAAAATTCACAACGCCTTCTGTTCAAATCATAATAAAAACGTATAACATGTAGTTACGTTCCAGCTGCGGGTCCAGTTCAGATGTCATGTGTAGGACTAGCTGAGGCGACCCCGAATCCCAAGTTTCGGCTCGATAGGTCATTTGGTGTCCGAGCAAGACCCTAATTGGTGCTGAAAATCCACTTTTTTCCATGACTTGGTACAGGGGGTCCTTGAATGAGCTATCGGACAGGAACGTTGGGGTCCGTCTATATGGGCTGAGCCGGTTTCAATGCACCTAGCCTTGCGTCTCTGAGACTTTTCTAAATGTCGTCATTTTCGTAATGGTCAAAATGAATTGAAGTCATTGCAAATGTACAAGGCTGTTTCTCGGTCCGAGAACCTTCAAGAGCCACGTAACTCACTACGCACTATCCACCTGAGGTCCAGAAGAGGTTTCCAAAGTTTCAGAACTCTAGGTCTGACGGTTCTTTTTTAGCTCAAACAAAGCTAACTTTTGCAGGCACTGTCTGTCTCTACGAACCCCAATACGTCCCTCCTTCCAAGTTGTGTGTCTGTGTGATTTAGTTTTCCTTTGAAATTTTATGGGACAAATGACTGATTTACAGTTTATGGGGGTTGCCTAATCACACATATGAAGTTTTGGACAGATCTGACTTTTTTAACCCTTCGAAACAGCCCCTGTGACACCAATTATGGCACTTCCGTTTGGCACAGGAAGCTATAAGTCAACACATATCCTCAATGGGGTATGCTTTTACAGAATCCAGAGTTTTAAGTCCTTACGTTAAGAACTCAAATCAAAATCAAATCAAATCAAATTTTATTTGTCACATACACATGGTTAGCAGATGTTAATGCGAGTGATAACCAACAAGTAATCTAACTAACAATTCCAAAACTACTGTCTTATACACAGTGTAAGGGGATAAGGAATATGTACATAAGGATATATGAATGAGTGATGGTACAGAGCAGCATACAGTAGATGGTATCGAGTACAGTATATACATATGAGATGAGTATGTAGACAAAGTAAACAAAGTGGCATAGTTAAAGTGGCTAGTGACATAAGGATGCAGTCGATGATCTAGAGTACAGTATATACATATGCATATGAGATGAATAATGTAGGGTAAGTAACATTATATAAGGTAGCATTGTTTAAAGTGGCTAGTGATATATTTACATCATTTCCCATCAATTCCCATTATTAAAGTGGCTGGAGTTGGGTCAGTGTCAATGACAGTGTGTTGGCAGCAGCCACTCAATGTTAGTGGTGGCTGTTTAACTGTCTGATGGCCTTGAGATAGAGGCTGTTTTTCAGTCTCTCGGTCCCAGCTTTGATGCACCTGTACTGACCTCGCCTTCTGGATGATAGCGGGGTGAACAGGCAGTGGTTCGGGTGGTTGATGTCCTTGATTATCTTTATGGCCTTCCTGTAACATCGGGTGGTGTAGGTGTCCTGGAGGGCAGGTAGTTTGCCCCCGGTGATGCGTTGTGCAGACCTCACTACCCTCTGGAGAGCCTTACGGTTGAGGGCGGAGCAGTTGCCGTACCAGGCGGTGATACAGCCCGCCAGGATGCTCTCGATTGTGCATCTGTAGAAGTTGTGAGTGCTTTTGGTGACAAGCCGAATTTCTTCAGCCTCCTGAGGTTGAAGAGGCGCTGCTGCGCCTTCTTCACGACGCTGTCAGTGTGAGTGGACCAATTCAGTTTGTCTGTGATGTGTATGCCGAGGAACTTAAAACTTGCTACCCTCTCCACTACTGATCCATCGATGTGGATAGGGGGTGTTCCCTCTGCTGTTTCCTGAAGTCCACAATCATCTCCTTAGTTTTGTTGACGTTGAGTGTGAGGTTATTTTCCTGACACCACACTCCGAGGGCCCTCACCTCCTCCCTGTAGGCCGTCTCGTCGTTGTTGGTAATCAAGCCTACCACTGTTGTGTCGTCCGCAAACTTGATGATTGAGTTGGAGGCGTGCATGGCCACGCAGTCGTGGGTGAACAGGGAGTACAGGAGAGGGCTCAGAACGCACCCTTGTGGGGCCCCCGTGTTGAGGATCAGCGGGGAGGAGATGTTGTTGCCTACCCTCACCACCTGGGGGCGGCCCGTCAGGAAGTCCAGTACCCAGTTGCACAGGGCGGGGTCGAGACCCAGGGTCTCGAGGTTGATGACGAGCTTGGAGGGTACTATGGTGTTGAATGCCGAGCTGTAGTCGATGAACAGCATTCTCACATAGGTATTCCTCTTGTCCAGGTGGGTTAGGGCAGTGTGCAGTGTGGTTGAGATTGCATCGTCTTTGGACCTATTTGGGCGGTAAGCAAATTGGAGTGGGTCTAGGGTGTCAGGTAGGGTGGAGGTGATATGGTCCTTGACTAGTCTCTCAAAGCACTTCATGATGACGGAAGTGAGTGCTACGGGCGGTAGTCGTTTAGCTCAGTTACCTTAGCTTTCTTGGGAACAGGAACAATGGTGGCCCTCTTGAAGCATGTGGGAACAGCAGACTGGTATAGGGATTGATTGAATATGTCCGTAAACACACCGGCCAGCTGGTCTGCGCATGCTCTGAGGGCGCGGCTGGGGATGCCGTCTGGGCCTGCAGCCTTGCGAGGGTTAACACGTTTAAATGTCTTACTCACCTCGGCTGCAGTGAAGGAGAGACCGCATGTTTTCGTTGCAGGCCGTGTCAGTGGCACTGTATTGTCCTCAAAGCGGGCAAAAAAGTTATTTAGTCTGCCTGGGAGCAAGACATCCTGGTCCGTGACTGGGCTGGGTTTCTTCTTGTAGTCCGTGATTGACTGTAGACCCTGCCACATGCCTCTTGTGTCTGAGCCATTGAATTGAGATTCCACTTTGTCTCTGTACTGACGCTTAGCTTGTTTAATAGCCTTGCGGAGGGAATAGCTGCATTGTTTATATTCGGACATATTACCAGACACCTTGCCCTGATTAAAAGCAGTGGTTCGCGCTTTCAGTTTCACGCGAATGCTGCCATCAATCCACGGTTTCTGGTTTGGGAATGTTTTTAACGTTGCTATGGGAACGACATCTTCGACGCACGTTCTAATGAACTCGCACACCGAATCAGCGTATTCGTCAATATTTCCATCTGACGCAATACGAAACATGTCCCAGTCCACGTGATGGAAGCAATCTTGGAGTGTGGAGTCAGCTTGGTCTGACCAGCGTTGGACAGACCTTAGCGTGGGAGCCTCTTGTTTTAGTTTCTGCCTGTAGGCAGGGATCAGCAAAATGGAGTCGTGGTCAGCTTTTCCGAAAGGGGGGCGGGGCAGGGCCTTATATGCGTCGCGGAAGTTAGAGTAACAATGATCCAAGGTTTTACCACCCCTGGTTGCGCAATCGATATGCTGGTAAAATTTAGGGAGTCTTGTTTTCAGATTAGCTTTGTTAAAATCCCCAGCTACAAGAATGCAGCCTCCGGATAAATGGTTTCCAGTTTGCAAAGAGTTAAATAAAGTTAGTTCAGAGCCATCGATGTGTCTGCTTGGGGGGGGATATATACGGCTGTGATTATAATCGAGGAGAATTCTCTTGGAAGATAATGCGGTCTACATTTGATTGTGAGGAATTCTAAATCAGGTGAACAGAAGGATTTGAGTTCCTGTATGTTTCCTTCATCACACCATGTCTCGTTAGTCATGAGGCATACGCCCCCGCCACTCTTCTTACCAGAAAGATGTTTGTTTCTGTCCGCGCGATGCGGACAGAAACAAGGGTTGAATGCACAGGGTTGAATGCACTATTTATATCAAACTGCAAGTAGGGTATGGATATACACTTTTAGGGTGATTTTAACCACTTCCGGTTGGTCCAGGAAGCTTAGAATCGACACAGCTAGACCTCATAGTGTCCTGATGGACTGTCATCGAAGACAGGTTCATAAGGCATTCATAACCCACATAGGCTTCAGGTTGACTTTAGAGGAGCAGGCAATGTATTCCTATGGGGAGAGATGTCATTGTAATCTGTGAGATCAAAAAACCCTGTTTTACTGTTAAAGGTTAATGCCACATGGTCAAGGTTAGGCTTGCACAGATCAGCAGGACCTCAGGATCGTACCTGATGTCGAATTGTGCTTCGCTTCTCACCCTAACGGTTCTCTCACTGTCACCCAAAAGCAAATGACATTTAGCGCCAGGCTTCATTTTGGGCCTACTTTTTTTCACGGTCGCTGCACTCACAGCGAGCTACGGTTAAGAGGGGCGTCTCGTTGAACTCGGCACAGTCTGGAGACTATGGTGATGCCATTTTTTGTGTTGATTTCAGAATGCCATTTTGGTGATGGTCCCTCTCCGTTTAAACATATTGCAAATGTACAAAAGTCAACGAGCAAGTCAGTGTCCATCAGAGCGAGCTACGGTCAAGCGGGGCATCTCGTTGAACTCGGCACGGCTTAGAGAATATGGAAATGCCATTGCAGGCTCTGTGTGTCTTTAAGCACCGCACTTTGTCACTCCATCCTTGCTGTATGTGTGTGTCTGTGTGTGTGTGAGAGCGAGCTTTTCTTCGACATCTGTTGGGAGAAATGACTGACTTACAGTTCATGGGGGTTGCCTAATCACACATATGATGTTTTGAAAAGATCTGACCTTTTTAACCCTTGGAAACAGCCACTATGACACCATTTAAGGCACTTCCGGTTGGCACAGGAAGCTATAAATAAACTCATATCCTGATTGGGGTATGCCTTTACAGAATCCTGAGTTTTAAGTATTTACGTTAAGAAATGAGTTATTTACGGAGGGTTTAGTGAGTGTGTGTTATTTCAGAAAATCATAGAAAATCACAGAAATCTCGCAGAGCTCCGCAGCACACTTTAAAAAGATTCATATGAACACACTGCAACTGGATCTGTAACTGTTTAAAAAAAAAACTATTTTTGAACATCACCCACCAATTTGACATTGTATGATTTCTCTTAAATGACGATAGATAAATGGCTGGTTCTTTTTTTATTGACACCGGAGGCTCCTTGACTTTGACGTGAAGCGGAAAAATTCTTTCTCTATTTTCAGATGTGAGACATGATGTCCCAGATGTGCTCAATTGGATTCAGGTCTGGGAACGGACGGGCCAGTCCATAGCATGAATGCCTTCCTCTTGCAGGAACTGCGGACACACTCCAGCCACATGAGGTCTAGCATTGTCTTGCATTAGGAGGTACCCAGGGCCAACCGCACCAGCATATGGTCTCACAAGGGGTCTGAGGATCTCATACCTAATGGCAGGCAAGCTACCTCTGGCGAGCACAAAGAAATGCCACCCCACACCATGACTGACCCACCGCCAAACCAATCATGCTGGAGGATGTTGCAGGCAGCATAACCTTCTCCACGGCGTCTCCAGACTCTGTCACGTCTGTCACATGTGCTCAGTGTGAATCTGCTTTCATCTGTGAAGAGCACAGGGCACCAGTGGCGAATTTGCCAATCTTGGTATTCTCTGGCAAATGCCAAACGTCCTGCACGGTGTTGGGCTGTAAGCACAACCCCCACCTGTGGACGTCGGGCCCTCATACCACCCTCATGGAGTCTGTTTCTGACCGTTGGAGCAGACACATGCACATTTGTGGCCTGCTGGAGGCCATTTTGCAGGGCTCTGGCAGTGCTCCTCCTGCTCCTCCTTGCACAAAGGTGGAGGTAGCGGTTCTGCTGCTGGGTTGTTGCCCTCCTACGGCCTCCTCCACGTTTCCTGATGTACTGGCCTGTCTCCTGGTAGCGCCTCCATGCTCTGGACACTACGCTGACAGACACAGCAAACCTTCTTGCCACAGCTCGCATTGATGTGCCATCCTGGATGAGCTGCACTACCTGAGCCACTTGTGTGGGTTGTAGACTCCGTCTCATGCTACCACTAGAGTGAAAGCACCGCCAGCATTCAAAAGTGACCAAAAAATCAGCCAGGAAGCATAGGAACTGAGAAGTGGTCTGTGGTCACCACCTGCAGAACCACTCCTTTATTGGGGGTGTCTTGCTAATTTCCTATCATTTCCACCTGTTTTCTATTCCATTTGCAGAACAGTACGTGAAATTTATTGTCAATCAGTGTTGCTTCCTAAGTGGACAGTTTGATTTCACAGAAGTGTGATTGACCTGGAGTTGCATTGTGTTGTTTAACTTCTTGCGTCGAGCAATCCCGTATCCGGGAGCGTAATCATAGCCTCAAGCTCATTACCATAACGCAACGTTAACTATTCATGAAAATCGCAAATGAAATGAAATAAATATATTCACTCACAAGCTTGGCCTTTTGTTAACCTCTTGCGTCCCCCCGACACGCAGACGTCCCATCTAGACATCTGGAAATGCAAATGCGCTACGCTAAATGCTAATAGCACTCGTTAAAACTCAAACGTTCATTAAATTACACATGCAGGGTACTGAATTAAAGCTACACTCGTTGTGAATCCAGCCAACAAGTCAGATTTTTTAAATGCTTTTCGGCGAAAGCATGAGAAGCTATTATCTGATAGCATGCAACACACCAAAAGACCCGCAGAGGACATAAACAAAATAATTAGCATAGTCAGCGCTACACAAAACGCACAAATAAAATATAAAACATTCATTACCTTTGACAATCTTCTTTGTTGGCACTCCTAGATGTCCCATAAACATCACTATTAGGTCTTTTTTTAAATTAAATCGGTCCATATATAGCGTAGATATCGATCTATGAAGACTGTGTAATCAAGGAAAAAAACAGCGTTTTATAACGTAACGTCATTTTTTAAAATTAATAAAGTCGATGATAAACATTCACAAAACACTTCGAAATACTGTTGTAATGCAACTTTAGGTATTATTAAACGTTAATAATCGATCAAATTGATCACGAGGCGATGTATATTCTATAGCTGTACGTCTTGAAATAATGTCCGGGTAAATCTCAACCAAAATATCCGGTCGGAGACCGGAAGAAATGCGCTGCCTCGTGTCCGTTTGACCAAGAAACAAATCCTAGGCAAATGACAAGACTGTTGACATCATGTGGAAGCTGTAGGTATTGCAATCTCGGCCCCATTTAATGTCGTTCCCATTCAACAATACGTTCAAGTGGCGCATGGATATATTTTCCCATTTTCAGTGATCAGATTTTCCTGCGCTTTTCGATGAAACGCACATTCTGTTATAGTCACAGCCGTGATTTAACCAGTTTTATAAATGTCTGAGTGTTTTCTATCCACACATACTAATCATATGCATATACTATATTCCTGGCATGAGTAGCAGGGCGCTGAAATGTTGCGCGATTTTTAACAGAATGTTCGAAAAAGTAGGGGGTAGGATTAAGAGGTTTTTAACAACACTGTCATTTCAGATTTTCAAAATATGCTTTTCAACCATAGCTACACAAGCATTTGTGTAAGAGTATTGATAGCTAGCATAGCATTAAGCCTAGCATTCAGCAGGCAACATTTTCACAAAAACAAGAAAAGCATTCAAATAAAAACATTTACCTTTGAAGAACTTCAGATGTTTTCAATGAGGAGACTCTCAGTTAGATAGCAAATGTTCAGTTTTTCCAAAAATATTATTTGTGTAGAAGAAATCGTTTTGTTCATCACGTTTGGCTTGGAAAAACCCCAGAAAATTCAGTCATTACAACGGCAAACCTTTTTCCAAATTAACTCCATAATATCGACAGAAACATGGCAAACGTTGTTTAGAATCAATCCTCAAGGTGTTTTTCACATATCTATTCGATGATAAATCATTCGTGGCAGTTGAATCACATAGGAAAATACATGCAGCTGGAGATTACGCACCAATTTCGACGGAGGACACCAGGCGGACACCTGGTAAATGTAGTCTCTTATGGTCAATCTTCCAATGATATGCCTACAAATACGTCACAATGCTGCAGACACCTTGGGGAAACGACATAAAGTGTAGGCTCGTTCCTGACGCATTCACAGCCATATAAGGAGACATTGGAACACAGCTCCTTCAAAATCTGGGGCATTTCCTGTTTGAAATTTCATCTTGGTTTCGCCTGTAGCATCAGTTCTGTGGCACTCACAGATAATATCTTTGCAGTTTTGGAAACGTCAGAGTGTTTTCTTTCCAAAGCTGTCAATTATATGCATAGTCGAGCATCTTTTCGTGACAAAATATCTTGTTTAAAACGGGAATGTTTTTTTATCCCAAATTAAAAGAGCGCCCCCTATATCGAAGAAGTTAAGTGTTCCCTTTAATTTTTTGAGCAGTATAGTTATTTGCACTGTTGTATATAGTTGTAGGTCATTTCACCAATTCGGCCACTTGGGTACATTTGGGCAACTTGTGTGGGACACCTGGGTGACTTCATGATACATGTCATGTAGCTCACCCATTCCTGAAGTTATCAGTCTGAAACTTTGCACACCTACAGTTTCCCTCTTGTGTTATTCATCAAAATTATCTCCAGCATCCTATCTGACTGTGTGGCTATTCTAATACATGTGAAAGATGATGCTACAACAATAAAAAACAAAAAACGTATGCTCTTTCTTTCTCTTTTCTTCCATCAGATCTACTGTGTTATATTCTCCTACATTCAATTAACATTTCCACAAACCTCAGAATGTTTCCATTCAAATGATACCAAGAATATGCATATCCTTGCCTCTGGGGCTGAGCTACAGGCAGTTAGTTTAGGGTATGTCTTCAGGCGGAAATTGAGAACAAGGGACGCAGCCTTTAGAGGTTAACCTGTAGTGACACCCCATCCCGTGAACGGGACCGTTGTCATCATCTGACACTAATTAGCATAACGCAATGGACATAAATCTTCCTAGAAAAACTTCCCAGTCATCACAAGTGAAATATATTGGAACACAGCTTAGCCTTTTGTTTATCACTGTCATCTCAGATTTTCAAAATATGCTTTACAGCCAACGCTAGACAAGCATTTGTGTAAGGGTAGCCTAGTGGTTAGAGCGTTGGACTAGTAACCGGAAGGTTGCAAGTTCAAACCCCCGAGCTGACAAGGTACAAATCTGTCATTCTGCCCCTGAACAGGCAGTTAACCCACTTTTCCTAGGCCGTCATTGAAAATAAGAATTTGTTCTTAACCTGTTGATCCTACCCCCTACTTTTTCGAACATTCTGTTAAAAATCGCGCAACATTTCAGCGCCCTGCTACTCATGCCAGGAATATAGTATATGCATATGATTAGTATGTGTGGATAGAAAACACTCAGACGTTTCTAAAACTGGTTAAATCACGGCTGTGACTATAACAGAACGTGCGTTTCATCGAAAAGCGCAGGAAAATCTGATCACTGAAAATTGGAAAATATATCAATGCGCCACTTGTATGTATTGTCTATGGGAAAGCAAATTCACTGGAGCCGAGATTGCAATTCCTACAGCTTCCACACGATGTCACCAGTCTTGTCATTTGCCTGGGCTTTGTTTCTTGGTCAAACGAACAAGAGACAGTCCATTTCTTCCGGTCTCCGACCGGATATTTTGGTTGAGATTTACCCGGACATTATTTCAAGACGTACAGCTATAGAATATACATCGCCTCGTGATCAATTTGATCGATTATTAACGTTTACTAATACCTAAAGTTGCATTACAAAAGTATTTCGAAGTGTTTTGTGAAAGTTTATCGTCGACTTTTTTAATTTAAAAAAAATGACGTTGCGTTATAAAACGCTGTTTTTTCCTTGATCACACAGTCTTCATAGATCGATATCTAGGCTATATATGGACCGATTTAATCGAAAAAAAGACCCAATAGTGATGTTTATGGGACATCTAGGAGTGCCAACAAAGAAGATTGTGAAAGGTAATGAATGTTTTATATTTTATTTGTGCGTTTTGTGTAGCGCCGACTATGCTAATTATTTTGTTTATGTCCCCTGCGGGTCTTTTGGGGTGTTGCATGCTATCAGATAATAGCTTCTCATGCTTTTGCCGAAAAGCATTTTAAAAATCTGACTTGTTGGCTGGATTCACAACGAGTGTAGCTTTAATTCAGTACCCTGCATGTGTGTTTTAATGAACGTTTGAGTTTTAACGAGTGCTATTAGCATTTAGCGTAGTGCATTTGCATTTCCAGATGTCTAGATGGGACGCCTGCATGTCGGGGGGACGCAAGAGGTTAACTGACTTGCCTGGTTAAATAAAGGTAAAATAAAAAATAAATAAAAATAAAAATAGCCTAGCATAGCATTATGCCTTGCTAGCAGCAGGCAACCTTGTCACAGAAATCAGAAAAGGAATCAAATTAAATCGTTTACCTTTGATCAACTTCGGATGTTTTCACTCACGAGACTCCCTGGTAGACAGCCAAAGTTCATTTCTTCCCAAAAGATTATTTTTGTAGGCGAAATAGCTCCGTTTGTTCTTCACTTTTGGCTGAGAAATTGCCGGGAAATTGCGGTCACCACAACGCCGAAAAATACTCAAAATTAGCTCCATAATATCGACAGAAACATGGCAAACGTTGTTTAGAATCCATCCTCAAGGTGTTTTTCTAATATCTTTTCAATAATATATCCGTCGGGACAATTCGTTTTTCACTAGGACCGATTGGAATAATGGCTACCTCTGTATTTTACGCGAGAATCTCTCTCGGAGCCACCATGTGACCACTTACGCAATGTGGCCACCTACGGCTATTCTTCAACAGAAATGCGTAAAACTACGTATTAATGCTGTATACATCTTTGGGGAATATGTAGAAAGCGTAAGCTCGTTGATGGTACATTCACAGCTGAATAGGGAGTCATTGGAACGCAGCTCTTTCAAAACCTGGGGTACTTCCGGATTGGATTTTTCTCATGCTTTCGCCTGCAACATCAGTTCTGTTATACTCACAGACAATATCTTTACAGTTTTGGAAACATTAGAGTGTTTTCTATCCAAAGCTGTCAATTATACGCATATTCTAGCATCTTTTCCTGACAAAATATCCCGTTTAAAACGGGAACGTTTTTTTTCCAAAAATGAAAATACTGCCCCCTAACACCAAGAGGTTTTAAGGGATGGGTAGCGTCAAGAAGTTAAGGAAGTGATTGAGGTGGAAACTGGTTATGGGGATTCCAACCTATGGTTGGAATGGATTCAGTATACAGCCTGATCAGTAGCGAAAGAAGAATGTTATGCCTGCGCCACAGCAAAACCTCAGTTGACAACCATCCCCTTTCCACTTGATGGAATTGATTCACCCAGGGGAATGGCCTGTATGGTAAAGCTGTTCATGAAGACAGGGAAGCCAGGCAATGACAGTTGCATTGATCTGCATTATCTGTATCCGCATGTGCCCATTATTATTGTATGGCTCGATACATAACACACGGATGGGACGTATGGGAAGTAAGAACATGCAATAGGACAGAGAAGGTAACAACTGACAAGACAATGAGGGAGCTGACTGGGGGGTTGAGTTCCGAGGACTTTAGTAAGATAAAAAGGCCTAGAGCGGATGTCTGATGGTTATGTGGAGGTATGAAGCTGTGGTCTAACCTGCCTACAATTTGGACTGGTATTTGTGCACTAGTGCAGTTAGGTATGCCCTTCACCCTTATCCAACACACATACCTAGTGCCAGGTAGAAGAGAAAGAAGGAGTGCTCCGTCAGGGTCCTTTGACAATAGAGTTTACATCAATAGCATTGGGGTTCTAAGGAGGGTGCCTGATGAGTTCAAAGCTAGGAATAAGATATGGCCTGGATTGGAATCAAGCATCTTCTGGTAGTTAACTCTCAATAAAAATGTAGATTGGATCAATTATATCTACTATAACCAACAGTGTTTCATCAACTATACTAGAGAGGCGAAAAAAGGGTTAGCAGAACAAACAGCTGCAATTAGTTTGATGATATGGCAGAATAGAATAGCATTGGATATGTTACTGGCTGAAAAGGGTTGGGTGTGTGTGATATTCGGATCAGAATGCTGTCCTTTCATACCCAATAACACACCCCCAGACGGATCAGTGACCAAGGCCCTGGATGGTTTAACCACATTAGCTCACGAATTAGCAGAGAACTTTGGGGTGGATAGTTCTATACAAATTGGTTTGATAGTATGTTTGGGAAATGGTAAAAACGTCATCATCACGGTGTTGTGGGCAACTTTCACCTGTATGAGTGTGTTGGTTATTTGTGGATGTTGTTTGGTCCCGTGTATGAGAGGTGAGAGGAGCCCAGGAGATGGCTCCGTTTCTTTTAACTACGAGGAGCCAATGTTGGATAAGACTATTTTTAATGTTTACACAGTTTTTTGGGAAATTGGAAATATTGGAAATTGTTGGAAATATGACTTGTGTCATGCACGAAGCAATGTCCTAACAGACTTGCCAAAACTATTATTTGTTAACAAGAAATGTGTGGAGTTGTTGAAAAACGAGTTGTAATGACTCCAACCTAATTGTATGAAAAACTCTGACTTCAACTGTGTATGAAAATGTTTATTATATTATTATAATACATAATATGATGCATTACAATATCAATTGAACACATGCACTTCAATGTTGTCTCAATTCAATAAGGAATAAAGCTTTTCTCCAACAACATGGAAGTGATTCCACTCTGTAGGCTACTGCTAATCACATCATTTAGCTGGTCAAATTAGATTTTTAAATATATATATATTTTTTATAACTTTATTTCAACAAGGAATACAGCCTGAGACCAAGGTCTCTGTTACAGCTGGGCCCTGGGTATACATGTTTACACATACAGTTTATGTACAATGATTAAAACACTAAACAAGACAAACAAAACGATCACAGATAACACAATAAACATACAGAAACAGATTTAATTTACACGTAGGTTATTCTACTAACAGCACAAGAACTTGCATTTCCCGAAACAGTTACAAGCAATTAAAAAATCAAAATGCTCCAATAAACATTTAAAATGATCAAGGGGGACAAGAGACTCAAGTTTAAGTTTAGTCTACAGGCTATTCCATAGGCAAGGAGAGTATTAGGAAAAGGCAGCCATACCCAACTCTGTGAAAATCAGTGTTGATGCCATAGAATGCATGTAAATAATATCCCCATAATCTATAACAGACATAAAAGTAGCTCGCATCATTTGTCTTCTATTTGTAGAGGACAAGTATGTCCTGTTTCTATAGAGGAAGCCTAGCTTGATTTTTAGCCGTTTACAAAGTTGGTCAATATGCATTTTAATAGAAAGTTCATCATCCAACCATGTCCCTAAGTATTTATATGCAGAGACCTGATTATTCGAGAACCATCTAAGCTCGTAAATGCAAGTGTATTTTCAACCGACTTTTTGAACCTATTAAAATCATAAAATGTGTATTCTTTGCATTTAAAAGAAGTTTCAGCTGTATAAAATACAGTGATAATGCTTGGTCAGCCATTGAAGCGATAGAGTAGATGACAGTGTCATCAGCATTTAAATGAATTTGACACTTTCTTATCTCATCACCGATGTTTATGTAGAGAGTGAACAGTAATGGACCAAGTATAGAACCTTGAGGGACCCCTTTAACCAACTCTAATGGCTTTGACTGGATGACGTCAACTCTAACAGCCTGACTTCTATCCTTTAGATAGTCATAAACCCTACGACAGGCATCCAATCCCAGTCCTATTGACGACAGCTTACCCAAAAGCATCGCATGGTCTACAGTGTCAAAAGCTTTAGATAAATCTGTGAACAAGGCGGCACAGTACTGTCTGTTATCGAGGGCATTAGTAATATCATTTTAACAATCTAGATTTGAACAATCTCTCATAACATTGGTATATCTACAGTGAACATGTGTCATGTAACTAGTTACAATGTTACCAATGATTAGCTGCTAAATTGTTGGTCATCTCTGTCAAAGTAGTCCTACCTAACTATATGATAAACCATATAACTGATCGTTACAATGTTTGTTCCCCTCTATCATTTCTTAATAACGTTTATCATTGGATGTCTTCTCCATGAGGTGTTTCTTGGTGTTCTTCTCCGGCCTGAACAGAATAATAAAGCATTTAGGAACAAATAATAGAAAGAACAACCCAAAGCTAGAGGTAATAATGGCAAAGATCTCCACAGCTACAGTGAACTTCCCAGGAGAGCTTACATAAGCTGGGATAAAGGTGATCCAGACTGCACAGAATATGAGCATGCTGAAGGTGATGAATTTGGCCTCGTTGAAGTTATCCGGCAGCTTCCGAGCCAGAAAAGCCAGCACAAAGCACAAGAGAGACAGGAGTCCTATATAGCCCAACACAGCCCAGAAACCAATAGCTGAACCCACATCACACTCTAGAATGATCTTTTCCTTGTAGGTAGTGAGGTTTTTAATGGGGAAGGGAGGGGACAGGACCAACCACAGAGTACATATCATCGCCTGGACAAACGTGAAGGACACTACTGTCAATCTCTGCTGTGGGGGACCAAACCATTTCATGACATTACTGGCTGGAAGTGTAGCCCTGAAGGCCATCAACACCACTATTGTTTTCCCCAGAACACAAGAGATGCAGAGGACGAAAGTGATCCCAAACGCTGTGTGACGCAGCATACAGGACCATTCAGAGGGCCGGCCAATGAAAGTGAGAGAACACAGAAAACACAGAGCCAAGGAGAAGAGCAGCAGGAAGCTCAACTCAGAGTTGTTGGCCCTGACGATGGCCGAAGTTCGGTGGCGGTAGAAGACAGTTGCCGTGGCGATGGCCAGACAAGCCCCGCCCACAGAGCAGGCAGTCAGGATGATTCCGAGGACCTCGTGGAAGGACAGGAACTCCACAGGCTTAAGGATACAGAGGTCTCTCTCAGCGTTGGGCCAGTACTCCTCGGGACAGATCAGACAGTCTGAAGAATCTGACCAAGACAAAACAACAGACATCAAATGTTAATAATAATAGATCTAGCTTTTATATTTTTACAAATACATGTCCCACAGCACTGCACTTTGTCAGTTTACAATAAAGAATGTTTAATTAATGTGCAGCTTACATGAGATAATAAGAAAAGGAACATGATTGACAGACACTACCTTTGTAGTGCTGGTAATATGAATAAACCACTATTCCTATGGTCCTACCTGTGTTATTACTGATCTCTCCCTCTGCACATTGGATACAGTCATAACAGCATACAGGCTTTCCTTTCTGTACAGCCTTACGAGTGCCTGGGGGACATCTCTCACTGCAAACTGACACAGGTACTTGCGTACTGTTCTTTACCCAGGTGATTTCCCTCTCCATGTCAAGCCTCTGGTCAGGAGGCAGGGACGCATCATAGCGCCCCACTGTCACAAACTCCATCTTCCCACTCTCCCGTATCTGCCAGTTGACAAGCTCATAGGTGGCCACTGGGTCCCCATTGGCATCGAAAGACACCTGGTACCCGTTACGAGAGAAGTTCACCCTCCTCAATCTCTCCAGGACCTCGTGGTTGGAAGTGCAAGGGAGAGAGTGAGAGGGGACAAGAGAGAAGGAGAGAGGTGTAGAGAGATGGAGATAAGGGAAGAGAGAGGTTAGTGAGGGGATGAGAGAAGGAGAGATAGATGGAGAGAGGGGAATAGAGAGATGAGAGATGAAGAAAGATGGAAAGGGGGAAATGGAGAGAAGAAAGATGGAGAGAGAAACAGAACACTAATTGAACTCGTTTTTATCAGATGTGTTACTTCAGAAGAAGTTGTAAAGTATAATGAGAACTCCTAGGCTTTCATACATATAGTATAAACAAACATATTCACCAGGAAATTAGACTATAGACTTGTCATTCACCTGTGTTGGCTTCACATTAAGGTTTTTGTCACAGTTCACAGTGGAGTTTTCTCTCTCTTCACAAACGATGCTGTGGATGGCGTGTGCTATGGCATAAACAGCTTTATACACCATGTTAGTGACACGCAGCTGGGATGTATCTGTGTAGGGGGCCTGTAGCTGCTGTATATCCTCACTGCCATCACACACCTTCTCTTCAACCCCAACACCTGTTGATGAGGTCCCTACAGACAGACAGACCGATAGACAGACAGACAGACATGTAAATAAAATGTTCGATAGACAGATGGGATGGATGGATGGGTGGGTGGGTGGATGGATAGATAGATAGATACCTATCCTCAGCCTACAGCCAAATGCTCCCTCCCAGAACTCAGTGAGCAGGGGAGAGTTGGACACCTTTTGTGGGGAGAGGTCCAGGAGGAAGTTCCTGAGGCCGGGGATGACAGAGCGTTGGATGCCAAATCCGATGGCCCCGGCACACAGTCCGAAGCGCAACATATCTGGGTCAGTGACCCAGGACTCGCTCCCGATCCACTGGCGGGGCGGAGAGGGCAGGCGTTCCATCTCATTCAGCAGGATTCTCATGTCCCCAGAGGCTACGAATGCAACCACCACCCGGGCTGTGGAGCTGGGGAACATGATTATATCATATGCTTAATATGCTGGTCATGTTTGTCATTCATTGGAATGTCTCAGTGAAGTGAACATGAACATTAGTATTAATCAACACTTTTGACATGCTTAAGATATGCAAATCATGTTGGTCTCACAGATCAGCTTTGGGAGAAGAGAGAAATTAATAACAATAGAATTTTATGCAAATATGGTCTTGCATTTGTGTGAATGAAAAGTTCACCAGTAATCATGGATCACCTGCGGATCACGTCAGCCACCCGTTGCACTCTGCTGAGTGGGTTGGTACGGTAGAAGGCTTCAGAATACTCCACACAGATTCCTTCCACTTGTGCTGCCTGTAGGAAAGCCGCCATCCCGTTATTACCGTAGTCAGAGTCGGAACGGACCGCCCCAATCCAGGTCCAGCCGAAGTGCCTGATGAGGTTTGCCAGAGCGGCAGCCTGGAACTGATCACTGGGGATGGTTCTGAAGAAGGTTGGATACTGTTTCTTATCACTCAGACACGCACAGGTGGAAGAGTGACTCACCTTGGTAAAAACAGACAGTCGAAAACATGAGAAAGAACATCATGTTGGCCTCACAACTCTTTTGTATTGGCTACTTCCTGCTATTTTATTTAGCTGTGTAGTTTGATGTTAGGGAGACATTAATAATAATAAGCCAACAATTTTTTTTTCATGAGGCCAGAATGAAAACGGATACACAAAAGTGTGACACCAATCCCTGGTCTCCTTTAACAACCTAGCCTATGAAATATAGTTCTCAGATCATGTTTAAAATCCTACAGAAGTTTGCCACACTCAAAGTTCTCACTCTATGTTCAACTGCCTATAGATGTTCTCCAGACTCATTGTCCTCAGTCTATGTTCAAATGCCTTTCTCCACATAACTTCTCATAGAAGTGTATATTCTTGAAAGAGAGTAGAATATAATAGGAATGCAGTGAATTAAAAGATGAACTCATTCCTGAAAGAGAGGAGGACATACACTACGAATACAGTACATTAAAAGAAGCTGAATGATTTATTTTCACAAGAGTTTACCTGAGGAATGCCGAAAGGGCCGGTGATGCGCAACATGCTGATGGTTGGCGTGGAGCCAGACTCGCCCACGATAGCTGTCACCGTAGCGGACCCCGAGCACTGTTCTCCGGTATCAAACATGGGATCCAGGCCGTTAGCCAGCTGGAAGGCCACTTTCACGGCTATAGGCACCGAGGCGCAGGAGTCGTGCACTTGATAACCAAGGGTGACACCCGGTAGCAGGTGTGAACTGTTGTTTATCTCCTCAACTGCGAAGACCATGGTACGCGAGAAGCGTAACTCACGGGAATCCATACTGTAAATAGAAGATAGGTGAGTGAGCACCTCCTGACGAATCACAAACTAGCCTATATAATGTTACCATGACAAACAGCCTAATATCTAGTATTATTTGCCACACCGTCTATATGCCTACACTTTTGTTGTCTGTAATTGACGACATTGTAATATAGCCTGCATTTGAAAATATGATCCTTTGTAACAGTAGTCTTTATCTACCGTCTTAGACACAAACACACTTTGTTATCTGTCTTTAAACACACTGTTTACCTGTCTTTAAAGCACTGTTCATCTGTCTTTAAAAACATCGTTTATCTGTCTTTAAACACATTGTTTCTCTGTCATTAACACACTATTTATCTGTCTTTAAAGCACTTTTCATCTGTCTTTAAAAACATTGTTTATCTTTCTTTAAACACATTGTTTCTCTGTCATTAACACACTATTTATCTGTCTTTAAAGCACTGTTCATCTGTCTTTAAACACATTGTTTATCTGTCTTTAAAAACATTGTTTATCTTTCTTCACACTGTTCCTCTGTATTTAAAACACAATTCATTTGTCTACCCACACAGCCACAGTCTGTCCCCTGTTCCCTCTTGCGCTCACTGACCTCCCTGTGCACTGCAGGGGCTCAGGCAGGCTGGTGTAGCTGTGATCCACAGTGTGCATATAGTAATGGATGGAGAAAACACCCCCGATGACAAAGTCCCCGTCCTGGGAGAACGCCGGAGGACGAGGGGTGCCTTGGAGCCTGCATCTGACAGACTCCAGCCCAGAGGCAGAGACAGAGGCAGACGAGAGCCAGGCAAGCCCACCAGCCACCACAGCTAGATGTAGTATAACCAGACTATCAGCCAGACTTGGATCCAGAGCAGGAGCCGGAGAGAGCCTCATTCCCCTGATGTGTAGAAGGTATGGAGTAATACAGCGCCACACAGAACCACATAGGTCAGGATATCTCTCTTCTCTGGGTTAAATACCCATCGTACCTCTGTGGCGATTCCTCTGGGGGCCACACTGTGGGTATGGCCATGCCAAGGAGGGAGGGGTTAGAAGCTGCTCTGCTCACTCAGTCAGGTCCTGCTTCTTTCAGCTATAGAGAGTGTACGCACCAGTATCAGAACTACGTTGACTGTAATGGTTTAGATAGCCATAAACATACATTAGATACACAATATCCATGAGCCTCTTTTATATTTCCCTTAGTATCTAGTCTTCTTGGTATGCTGGCTCTCTTATATTTCCCCTACAGTCGAGTCCTCTTGGCACGTTGCCTCACTTACAGTTGAAGTCGGAAGTTTACATTCACCTTAGCCAAATACATTTAAACTCAGTTGTTTCAAAATTCCTGACATTTAATCCAAGTAAAAATTTGCTTTTAGGTCAGTAAATTTTAGGTCAGTAAGGCTCACCACTTTCTTTTACGAATGTGAAAAGTCAGAATAATAGTAGAGAAAATTCATTATTTCAGCTTTAATATCTATCATCACAATCTGAGTGGGTCAGAACTTTACTTACACTCAATTAGTATTTGGTAGCATTGCCTTTAAATAGTTTAACTTGGGTCAAATGTTTTGGGTAGCCTTCCACAAGCTTCCCACAATAAGTTGGGTGAATTGTGGCCCATTCCTCTTGACAGAGCTGGTGTAACTGAGTCAGGTTTGTCGGCCTCCTAGCACGCACATGCTTTTCAGTTCTGCCCTCAAATGTTCTATTGCATTGAGTTCAGGGCTTTGTGAAGGCCACTCCAATATCTTGACTTGTCCTTAGGCCATTTTCCTACAACTGGGGCGGCAGGGTAGCCTAGTGGTTAGAGCATTGGACTAGTAATCGGAAGATTACAAGTTCAAATCCCCGAGCTGACAAGGTACAAATCTGTGGTTCTGCCCCTGAACAGGCAGTTAACCCACTATTCCTAGGCAGTCATTGAAAATAAGAATTTGTTATTAACTGACTTGCCTAGTAAAATAAAGGTTTAAAAAATCACACAAAAAAACAACTGGAAGTATGCTTGGAGTCACAGTCCATTTAGAATGCTCACTTGCGACCAAGCTTTAACTTCCTGATTGATGTCTTGAGATGTTGCTTCAATATATCCACATATTTTTCTCTTCCTCATGAAGCCATCTATTTTGTGAAGTGCACCAGCCCCTCCTGCAGCAAAAAAGACCCCACAACATGATGCTGCCACCAACGTGCTTCACGTTTGGGATGGTGTTCTTCGATTTGCAAGCCTCCCTCTTTTTCCTCCAAACATAACAATGGTTTCGTTCTATGTCCCCATGTGCAGTTGCAAACCGTAGTCTGGCATTGTTATGGCGGTTTTGGAGCAGTGGCTTCTTCCTTGCTGAGTGGCCATTCAAGTTATGCCGATATAGGACTCGTTTTAGTGTGGATATAGATACTTTCGTACCTGTTTCCTCCAGCATCTTCACAAGGTCCTTTGCTGTTGTTCTGGGATTGATTTGCACTTTTCGCACCAAAGCACGTTAATCTCTAGGAGAACGAAGCGTCTTCTTCCCGAGCGGTATGACGCCTGCGTGTTACCATGGTGTTTATGCTGTGTATTATTGTTTGTACAGATGAACGTGGTTCCTTCAGGCATTTGGCTTTTGCTCCCAAGGATGAACAAGACTGTGGAGGTCTACAATAATTTTTCTGAGGTCTCGTCTGATTTCATTTGATTTTACCATGATGTCAAGCAAAGAGTCACTGAGTTTGAAGCTAGGCCTTGAAATACATCCACAAGTACACCTCCAATTGACTTCAATGATCTCAATCAGCCTATCAGAAGCTTCTAAAGCCATGACATATTTTTCTTGAATTTTCCAAGCTATTTAAAGGCACAGTCAACTTGGTGTATGTAAACGTCTCACCTACTGGAAGTGTGAAACAGTGAATTATAAGTGAAACAACTGTAGACAATTATTGGAGAAATGTCTTGTGTCATAAACAAAGTAGATGTCCTAACAGACTTGCCAAAACTATAATTTGTTCACAAGAAATGTGTGGATTGTTGAAAAACTAGTTGTAATGACTCCAACCTAATTGTATGTAAACTGCTGACTTCAACTGTGTATAAAAATGTGTATTATATTATTATGATACATAATATGATGAATTACAATATCAATTGAACACATGCACTTCAATGTTATATCAATTCATATAGGTTAAAGCTTTTCTCCAACAACATGGAAGTGGTTCCACTCTGTAGGCTACTGCTAATCACATCATGTAGCAGGTCTAATTAGATTTTAACACTCTAGATTTCAACAATCTAACTTACCATTGAAATATGGTATGTGAGATTGTAGGTACTGAGATTTTCAACTTCTTATGGCTGCAGGGGCAGTATTGAGTAGCTTGGATGAAAGGTGCCCAGAGGTGCCCAGATTAAATGGCCTGCTCCTCAGTCCCAGTTACTAATATATGCATAGTCAGCCCCCAGCCCCTATTGAATACACAGTGGGATATTGGTAATGTTGTACTTCCTAAAGCTTCCAATAGATGTCAACCGTCTTTAGAAACTTGTTTGAGGATTCTACTGTGAAGTGGGACCGAATGAGAAGGGAAGGAGTAAGGTCTGCCATGAGCCCTGACCATGCGCGTTCACATGAGAGGGAGCTCTGTTCCATCGCACTTCTGAAGACAATGGATTTCTCCGGTTGGAACATTATTGATGTTAAAAACATCCTAAAGATTGATTCCATACATCATTTGACATGTTTCTATGGACAGGAACGGAACTTCATGACTTTGGATTTGTTTTTCGAAACGTGCTAACAAAACTAGCTGTTTGGACATAAATGATGGACATTGTCAAACTAAATCAAACATTTAAAGTGGAACTGGGATTACTGGGAGTGCATTCTGATGAAGATCATCAAAGGTAAGTGAATATTTATAATGCTATTTATGACTTCTGTTGTCTCCCACCCAATATGGCGGATATCTTTTTGGCTGCTTTGTTGTCTTAAAGCTGTAATCAGATTATTGCATAGTTTGCTTTTTCCAAAAGTTTTTTTGAAATCTGACATAGTGGTTGCATTAAGGAGAAGTGTATCTATATTTCCATGTCTAACAAATGTATTTTCATTGACATTGATAATGAGTATTTCTGTAAAATGTTGTGGCTCTCTGCAATATCACCAGAGGTTTTTGGAACTAGTGTGAACGTAACGCACCAATGTATAGTGAGATTTTTTTATATAAATATGCAGTTTATCGAACAAAACATTTTTTTATTGTGTAACATGAAGTCCTATGAGTGTCATCTGATGAAGAACATCAAAGGTTAGTGATGAATTTTATCTCAATTTGTTCTTTTTTTTGTTCTTTTTGTGACTCCTCTTTGGCTGGAAAAATTTCTGAATTTTTCAGTGACAAGGTGGTGACCCAACATAATCGTTTGTGGTGCTTTCGCTGTAAAGCCTATTTGAAATTGGATACTTTGGTGGGATTAACAACACGATCACCTTTAAAATGGTATAAGATACATGTGTGTTTGAGGAAGTTTAATTATGAGATTTCTATTATTTGAATTTGGCGCTCTGCCCTTTCATTGGCTGTTGTCATATCAATCACGTTAACAGGGTTGCAGCCCTTAGACGTTTAATGGGGAAGGGAGGATACAGGACCAACCACAGAGTGCATATCAAAGCCTGGACAAACGTGAATCTCAAAAGTCAATCTCTGCTGTGGAGGGCTAAACCATTTCATGGCATTACTGCCGGGAAGCGTAGCCCTGAAGGCCATCAACACCACTATTGCTTTCCCCAGAACACAAAAGATGCAGAGGACGAAGGTCATCCCGAACATTGTGTGACACAGCATACAGGACCATTCAGAGGGCCGGCCAATGAAAGTAAGAGAACACAGAAAACATAGAGTCAAGGAAAAGAGCAGCAGGAAGCTCAGCCAGAGTTGTTGTCCCTGTCGATGGCCGAAGTTCGATGATGGTAGAAAACGTTTGCCGTGGCGAACGCCAGACAAGCCCCGCCCACAGATCAGACGGTCAGGATAATTCCGAGGACCTTGTGGAAGGACAGGAACTCCACAGGCTTAAGGATACAGAGGTCTCTCTCAGCGTTGGGCCAGTACTCTTCGGGACAGATAAGACAGTCTGAAGAATCTTACCAGGACAAAACAACAGACATCAATTGTTAATAATAATAGATTCAGGTTTCATTTATTTACAAATACATGTCCCACAATGCTGCACTTTGTCAGTTTACAATAAAGAATGTTGAATTAATTTGCAGCCTACATGAGATAATAAGAATAGGAACATGATTGACAATATGTTCCTGGTAATATGAATAAACCACTACTTAGTAAACCGGGATAGAAATTACTACACATTTTATGCCAACTCTTCCTATAGTCCTACCTGATTTACTACTAATCTCTCCCTCTGCACATTGGATAGTCATAAGAGCATACGGGCTTTCCTTTCTGTACAGCCTTACGAGTGCCTATGGGACAGCTCTCACTGCACACTGGCAAAGGTACTTTACCCCAGTGATTTCCCTCTCCATGTCAAACCTCTGGTCAGGAGGTAGGGACGCATCATAGCGCCCCACTGTCACAAACTCCATATTCCCACTCTCCCGTATCTGCCAGTTGACCAGCTCATAGGTGGCCACTGGGTCCCCATTGGTATCGAAAGACACCTGGTACCCGTTACGAGAGAAGTTCACCCTCCTCAATCTCTCCAGGACCTGGTGTTTGGAAGGGCAAGGGAGAGAGAGAGAGAGAGAGAGAGAGAGAGAGAGAGAGGGGACGGGAGAGATGGAGAGGTGGGAAGAGAGATGGTCAGAAGGGAAGAGAGAGATGGATTGAGGGTGAGAGAGAGATGAAGTGAGGGTGAGAGAGATGGATTGAGGGTGAGAGAGAGAAGGAGTGAGGGTGAGAGAGAGATGGATTGAGGGAGAGAGAGAGAAACAGAACATTAATTCACCTCATATATTTATCAGATGCGTTACTTCAGAACAAGTTGTAAAGTATAATGAGAACTCCTAGGCCTTCATACACGTAGTCTAAATAAATATGTTTATCAGGACATTATACTATCATCTTGTTATTCACCTGTGTTGACTTCACATTGAGGTTTCTCATGGAGGTTATTGTCACAGTTCATAGTGGAGTTTTCTCTTTCTTCACAAACGATGCTGTGGATGGCGTGTGCTGTGGAATAAACAGCTTTGTACACCATGTTAGTGACACACAGCTGGGATGTTGTTACAGGAATTTAGTTATTCCAATATGTTTTCATTAATTGAATTCCCTTAATCTATTTTATGAGAATTTGTAAGATTCTTGTTTGCATAAAATAGACGGAAACCAGTCTTTTCAATAATAGGTAACAGAATTTATTCTCGGAGCGCACTGCCACGTTATCACGAGCAACAGTTTATATACATAAACATGACGTCATTTCATTGCTTCTAAAATTAATCCCCTCCTCCCAACCGAGAATCAAGTGAGTTCAAAAGTTAATTACAACTCACTAACACACTCACAGGTCACATAACCTGAATTAACTTTAGACCTCTCGCCATTAACAATCACCACTTAGCTGACAGTTCTAATTAACAGAAAACCTAGGAATGCACTCATTGCCTTATCTAAAACACCCCAGAGCTCAGTTTCGTCGGTTCAACCATAGGTTAACTACCTTTTCTGCTTAATTAATCCACAAACCATTCCTTTCTTCCTAGTTGGAATGGTGTTCATTAACTTTAATTACTCCTTGTCCGTGTCACACAATCCCTTCTTATGAACTCATATTGTTCATCAGATATAATAAAACAGAGTATAAGTTTACTTAGTTACAGTTTCATTTAAAATAAGACTATTGTTCAGTCATTATATCATAATTTTCCTAACAATCCACCCTAAAAATGACTTTACAATTCATACCATCATTAAACACTACAGGGAAATATCAATGATATACTAGAATAAGACAAACCAATATGTACACACAATCAACTTCAATGACTTCTAACCTACATCAGAATCTTAACTCTACTTATCAGGATTTTCCGTCACAATCTTCATGAAAAAACTGTCTATACATTGAAACAAGAAAACATCTAAATTCCCTAAACATCAAATATGGTCTCCTCGCGAGTGAAAGGATCCGGATTCTTCTATTACGTCCATGTATTTTGTATTCCACTAGTCAGCGCTTAGGATTGGTCCATATTTCACCATCTGAAGTGACATTGATTTCTCCATAGTCCTGGAAATGATAACTTTCATACACGCAACCAAAACACATCCGCACAAAACTAACACAGTCGCACAGGTGAAGGTAGCCCATAACACAGTAATCATGACATTTTTCCGTCTTCCAAACACACTGTCAACCCAATTAGTCAGAGAAGTATCCACCCCTGAGTTCACTGCCAACTCGTGAGCTAGGGTGTGTAAACCAGCCAAGGCCTTGGTCACTGATCCATCCGGACCTGTGTCATCGGGATTCCAAACTACCTCCATATACTCCCACCCTTTTCAGCCAGCAAACATATCCAAGACTATTCTATTCTGCCAAGCCATTCATTACATCTCTGATATAATTGGTGAAGCGCTGTGGATTTTAATAGACATAATTGATCCAATCCACATTCTCATTGAGAGTGGACCACCAAAAAATAATTGACTCTAATCCTGCCAGGATCTATTTCTAACCTTGAACTTGTCTGGCACCCCCCGTGGAACCCCAATGTTGTCAATATAAACTCTATCATCAAAAGACCCAGACGGAGTACTTCGTTTCTCCCGTTTAGCCAACATCATGTCATGGTGTTGAATGAGTGTGAAAGGCATTCCCAAATGTACTAGTGCACATACCCCTGTCCAATTAGCCGGTAATACTCGGCCATAACGTCATTCCCCCACACAATCACCACCAGATGTGAGCCCTGGGCCTCCTTATCTTACTGAAATCCCCAGATCTCAACCAGCCTGCCAAATCACTCATTTGTCGCATCAGAAGTAACATTATCTGTCCTATTGCAGGTACTGATTTCCCCCACATATTTCCTAGAAGTACTATACTGAATCAAACAGTAAACAGTCTCCCCTTGCCTCTGTGAAAGGAGGAAGCTTAGATTTCAGAGGAACGTGGATATAAATAGTGCAAATCCATACAACTGTTATTATCTGGCTTTCCTGCTTCCATGAATAGCTTTACCATATAGGCCATTCCCTTAGGTGAATTAATTCAATTTAATGGAAAAGGGATGGTTGTCAACTGAGGTTTTGCAGTTGCACAAGCATAGCATTATTCTTTAGCTATTGATCTGGCCGTATATTGAATCCACTCTAACCAGAGACTTAGAATCCCCATTACCAGTGTAACTGCACTAGGTTATCCACTGACACCCTTACTTTCACTACACTCCATCTTCTTCCATACTGGGTATGTAGATTTATGTAGCCCTCTCACATGATGTGAGCTATAACCTGTTTCCATTAACTACACAGGGACTTGCATAGATGTCTTCCATAATAGCTGCTCTTAGTCCTAAACTGCCAAGGAGTCAGAGGCCCCATTTGGTCTACATAGAACTCCTCTGAGACATCCTTCCCAGTCTCACTCTCACTTTCTGTTTATCCAGATCAAGTGATCTCTAATGCTTGATTAATACTAAATCCTCATTGTATAACTATGTCAATATTACCCTCTGGCCTTCTCGGTGTTCATTGTGTATCAGGAATAAGGCTCCCACAACCAGACAGCTCAGGATGGACAGCCCACCCATAAAGTCCCACCCTGGGACTTCACCTGTAGTTCACCTGTAATGCATAAAATCCTGGACATACAGGCTTGGTTAACAAACAGTTTCTCATATGTTTTATCTGATTATATCTTTAACTTCTATGCCTATTTGTTAGCTAAAATGTTTTATTTTTTATTATTAGTTTATTATCCAACAGGCCACTAACTTACCCACCCCCCTTTTGATACCTGGCTCTGCCCAACCTTATATACCCTACATAATCACTTAGGTAGGATTAGTAAATGATCCTTATTTTCTGACATTATCATGTATGTCCAATTCTCCCTTGGGCATCCATTCTTATCAATCCTGTACCAATTCTCTGTCAAGTGTCTTATCTACTTTAACAAGTATCTGTGCTAGTTATATATGTTCTTAAATATACAGTGCCTTGCGAAAGTATTCGGCCCCCTTGAACTTTGCGACCTTTTGCCACATTTCAGGCTTCAAACATAAAGATATAAAACTGTATTTTTTTGTGAAGAATCAACAACAAGTGGGAAACAATCATGAAGTGGAATGACATTTATTGGATATTTCAAACTTTTTTAACAAATCAAAAACTGAAAAATTGGGTGTGCAAAATTATTCTCGACTATGCATATATTTGCCAGCTTTGGAAAGAAAACACTCTGACGTTTTCAAAACTGCAAAGATATTATCTGTGAGTGCCCCAGAACTGATTTTACAGGCGAAACCAAGATGAAACTTCAAACAGGAAATGAGCAGGATTTTTGACGCTCTGTTTTACTCTGGTCTCCTTATATGGCTGTGAATATGCTGTGAACGAGCTTATGCGCTCTGCCGTTCGTCCAAGATGTCTGCAGCATTGTGACGTATTTGTAGGCATATCATTGGAAGATTGGCCATAAGAGACTACATTTGCCAGGGGGCCGTCCGGTGTCCTTTGTCTAAGTTGGTGCGTAATTCCCAGTGGCAATTATTTTACCATGCGATACAGAAGGAGACTCATACTTCCAGGAACGATACATCATTGAAGAGATATGTGAAAAACACCTTGAGGATTGGTTCTAAACAACGTTTGCCATGTTTCAGTCGATATTATGGAGTTAATTTGGAAAAAAGTTCGGCGTTTGGATAACTGAATTTTCGTTTTTTTTTGGTAGCCAAACGTGACGCACCAAACGGACCGATTTCTCCTGCACAAATAATCTTTCAGGACATTTGCTATATAACTGAGTCTCCTCATTGAAAACATCCGAAGTTCTTCAAAGGTAAATGATTTATTGAATGTTTTTGCTGGTTTTTGTGAAAATGTTGCTAATCTAACGCTAAATGCTAACGCTAAATGCTAATGCTAAATGCTAACGCTAAATGCTAATGCTAAATGCTAACGCTAAATGCTAAATGCTAGTTTGCTATGGTAGAGAAGCATATTTTTGAAAATCTGAGATGACAGTGTTAACTTCTTGCGTCGAGCCATCCCGGATCCGGTATCGTGACTACAGCCTCAAGCTCATTACCATAACGCAACGTTAACTATTCATGAAAATCGCATGAAGAAGTTCGCAGAAGTTAATCAATCTATCTTAATCCTTACAATAATCCTAAATCATCACATATGTCCTATATTCCTGTTAAATTTAATACTATTTCAAAAACCTCCTAATAGTTAAACAGAGCCAAAACAAATGCTAACCATATCAAAATCCTTCCTACACTTGACAAGCTCTTTCCTTCAGGGATCCTCAGTATTCTATCTGACAATAACATGAATGTAATATATGTTGCATAGTGTGGAATACCTTATCTACAGTAATTTATCACCCCTATTTATTCTCAATGATAAATATAATTATTTTCTGTTGTAATATCAAATCCATAATAGCCCATTCAAAAACGTCACAGCTAATATTGTAAAACAGAATCCTGAAACACTTTCTTCAGTGATTCAAACAATAATTCTAAACCCCTAACTAAAACTCCATTATAATTAATTTACCTTAAAATTAGTAACCCAACTGACCACAAATTCATTATACAAATGGCTCTCCCCCGGGGCTGATCAGACCCCAAAAGATAGCCATGATAAGGTCAATAGGTCATACCACCCTTTTATAGTCATGTTCCATGCTACATTAGACATATTAAAGAACCCTTTATCCTTAGAATTAAAAAAATTCACTTGTAATTAAAACTCATAAAATAAAAACTCATAAAGTTCCATATGTGAGCGTGCCTCTTTAAAATACCTTTGCACTAAAACAAATAGTCCTAACAAATGTTTTATGTGTATATATTTGCAAACCTTAAATGATAATCAAAACTTCCAGGCCTTTTTCAATTTGGTCGTTTATGGCCGCTATCTCACCCACTCTCCCCAAGATTATAATCCCAGGAAACATCTAAAAGTGAGACACCTAAACCTCTATTTTCCCAGAAGAACACAACACGCCTAACTAGCATTCACTATGCTACTATAAACTAAACCTAATGATAATTCCCCTTTAACTCAAATCATTAATCATAAGTTTTAAACAACGTCAATGTATGTGTTTACTTAAATGAACATGCTACCCTTAGATATAATTAACCTGATAACATTATTATCCAATGTATTACTTTTTCCCTCTGCCGCAAATGTCGTACATTTCTCAGTGTAAGAAATCCGTAATTTAATCCCAGATATTTAATAAAAATGCAATCGCATTCTCCCATGGCTCCTTCAATTTACATATTTTAGATAACTTCCATCCGTCCCGGAATAAGGAATCCTACTTAAACACACCAGAATACAATGTTTAATTAAGTTAAATCAAACCCTAAAATTGACCATAACCAGTAATCAAATAAACAAACCACTTTTATCAGCAAAAAACATACTATACAAAAACTCACTACTATAATGCTTCAGATGACAAAATTACTCAGAGACTCACGTTTACATCTCAATAAAACAAAACATCATCTGCATGTTCCTCAAGAAAATACAACTTGCCCCTGTTACAGATGTCTACGTATCAGGGGAAAAGCTCAAATAACCAAATTCAACCTAGCTAATTTCCCGAAACATATGCAATTATGTTTTTCTATAGAGGTTGCTTTTCAACATTAATACCCTAACATTGTTCCACATAATGGAAACAGTGCTCAAATTCACTGGTGTTACATAAACAATCAAACCAGGAATCAATAACCATCAGAATCCATTATCACAATGTTTTACGATTCAGACATCCAGTCACCCTTTCTCATAGCCTAATACAGTCCAAATAAACGACACAAATCTATGAAGCCCACCTAGCGAATCAGCTGCTAGTTTTTAGCATCTTTCCTGACTATCCTGACGACTCACAAACTTCTTTTAAAAATGTATTTTGAAATTTTTATCAACTTCTGAAAAGTGACTCAAAACAATAATGCACTCATTTTCCTTCTAAAAGACAAACAATTTTCTCTGTTACCCCCAGTCACAACATAATTTCCGTGCCGACAAAAGTGCCTTGCGAGTGATGCCATCAACAAGCGCTCAACCTCGACCCATCAACAAGCGCTCAACCTCGACCCAATCCGTAAATTTATCGTATGTCAGTCGATTCATAAAAAGCTATATAACATCCTGATAGCATGAAATTGTATCATATCTCTCCGTTATTCCCTACATTTAACTTTAGGTGACTTTCTCTTCTATGATACATTTATTTAAATTAAAAATTTATCTCAATACATTATTCCAGCAGATCATTTTGGGCAAAATAGCATATTACATCGAAATTGTCTCGCCATTATTTTTAATGACTTATTTTTTCAATTCAATCTAAAACCACATATTAAACTTTCAGTTCATATCTTATACAAACACTAGCGACCGTATTTTTTCCGGAAAAACATACAAATAGATGAATTACAATCTAAAATACATTTTAGTTAACCGCCTCAGCTGGAAACCAAACCCTGGACTGCAGTTTGTAAGACTGCTACGATCACCACTATACCACCAACAATATGGAACTGACTGAGATTCTCCGCAAATAGAGCCATTTTACAGTTGCCTGTATTTGTAACTCCGGCATCTGGACAACAGAAAATAGCCCTAATTTAACGACCCAAAGTTTTCCCTCAGTTAGGATTCTCATTCTCTCTTTTTTTTACCCGATTGCCGCCTCTGATCTTCCCCTCAGTTAAATTACAATATTGGTGGTGACGTTTGCAGGGAGTTACACTCCCGGGCGAAATGTCCACTTTCGTTACAATTAAAACGTTTTATATTTTTCTTTTGACTCACCTTATCCACTTTTCTCGACTTTATTCCCTTTTCTAACTCTATTATACCTCCCTCGGCTTCAGCAGGATTCACATATATGGGTGGTAATTTCGCAGGTAGCTCCTGCAGCCTTATTCTCACAACCACTATTTCATCGACTGGATTACCTCTGTATTCTTGGTATAATCGAGAAGGATATAGTTTGTTACCCTCACCTCCACCCAATTGGTTAACTTTTTCATCTGCGGGAGCGGACTCTTTTTAGATTTACTACTATCTGCGCCCTCCACTCTCTTTTCTGCTTCTGAGAGCCAAACTCCGGCTGTGTATAACCCCTGTTTATTCTGCTTTTTCACATTATTTCCACATTCCTTATGTATCTGTTTTATAAGTGATTCCAGCTTTTCTACATTTAGACGGCCATCAAAATCATATTTCTTTCTCCATCTTAGACCGAAATCAATGTTTCTCTTGTCTTTCTGTTCCATATAACGCTCGTCTCCCGTTAGTTCCGGCACCTCCTTTGAGGAATTTCCACCCATCCTTAATCCTTACCGTTACTAGTAGCTATGGTATTTAATCACTTATCTATGCCTTTCTATATTTAATTTGACCTTCTATGTGTATATCTATGAATCTGCTATTTAAATCAAATCAAATCAAATTTATTTATATAGCCCTTCGTACATCAGCTGATATCTCAAAGTGCTGTACAGAAACCCAGCCTAAAACCCCAAACAGCAAACAATGCAGGTGTAAAAGCACGGTGGCTAGGAAAAACTCCCTAGAAAGGCCAAAACCTAGGAAGAAACCTAGAGAGGAACCAGGCTATGTGGGGTGGCCAGTCCTCTTCTGGCTGTGCCGGGTAGAGATTATAACAGAACATGACCAAGATGTTCAAATGTTCATAAATGACCAGCATGGTCGAATAATAATAAGGCAGAACAGTTGAAACTGGAGCAGCAGCACAGTCAGGTGGACTGGGGACAGCAAGGAGTCATCATGTCAGGTAGTCCTGGGGCACGGTCCTAGGGCTCAGGTCCTCCGAGAGAGAGAAAGAAAGAGAGAATTAGAGAGAGCATATGTGGGGTGGCCAGTCCTCTTCTGGCTGTGCCGGGTGGAGATTATAACAGAACGTGGCCAAGATGTTCAAATGTTCATAAATGACCAGCATGGTTGAATAATAGTAAGGCAGAACAGTTGAAACTGGAGCAGCAGCATGGCCAGGTGGACTGGGGACAGCAAGGAGTCATCATGTCAGGTAGTCCTGGGACATGGTCCTAGGGCCCAGGCCAGTTGAAACTGGAGCAGCAGCATGGCCAGGTGGACTGGGGACAGCAAGGAGTCATCATGTCAGGTAGTCCTGGGGCATGGTCCTAGGGCTCAGGTCCTCCGAGAGAGAGAAAGAAAGAGAGAAGGAGAGAATTAGAGAACGCACACTTAGATTCACACAGGACACCGAATAGGACAGGAGAAGTACTCCAGATATAACAAACTGACCCTAGCCCCCCGACACATAAACTAATGCAGCATAAATACTGGAGGCTGAGACAGGAGGGGTCAGGAGACACTGTGGCCCCATCCGAGGACACCCCGGACAGGGCCAAACAGGAAGGATATAACCCCACCCACTTTGCCAAAGCACAGCCCCCACACCACTAGAGGGATATCTTCAACCACCAACTTACCATCCTGAGACAAGGCCGAGTATAGCCCACAAAGATCTCCGCCACGGCACAACCCAAGGGGGCGCCAACCCAGACAGGCCGACCACAACAGTGAATCAACCCACCCAGGTGACGCACCCCCCAGGGACGGCATGAGAGAGCCCCAGTAAGCCAGTGACTCAGCCCCGTAACAGGGTAGAGGCAGAGAATCCCAGTGGAAAGAGGGGAATCGGCCAGGCAGAGACAGCAAGGGCGGTTCGTTGCTCCAGAGCCTTTCCGTTCACCTTCCCACTCCTGGGCCAGACTACACTCAATCATATGACCCACTGAAGAGATGAGTCTTCAGTAAAGACTTAAAGGTTGAGACCGAGTTTGCGTCTCTGACATGGGTAGGCAGACCGTTCCATAAAAATGGAGCTCTATAGGAGAAAGCCCTGCCTCCAGCTGTTTGCTTAGAAATTCTAGGGACAATTAGGAGGCCTGCGTCTTGTGACCGTAGCGTACGTGTAGGTATGTACGGCAGGACCAAATCAGAGAGATAGGTAGGAGCAAGCCCATGTAATGCTTTGTAGGTTAGCAGTAAAACCTTGAAATCAGCCCTTGCTTTGACAGGAAGCCAGTGTAGAGAGGCTAGCACTGGAGTAATATGATCAAATTTTTGGTTCTAGTCAGGATTCTAGCAGCCGTATTCAGCACTAACTGAAGTTTATTTAGTGCTTTATCCGGGTAGCCGGAAAATAGAGCATTGCAGTAGTCTAACCTAGAAGTGACAAAAGCATGGATTAATTTTTCTGCATCATTTTTGGACAGAAAGTTTCTGATTTTTGCAATGTTACGTAGATGGAAAAAGCTGTCCTCGAAATGGTCTTGATATGTTCTTCAAAAGAGAGATCAGGGTCCAGAGTAACGCCGAGGTCCTTCACAGTTTTATTTGAGACGACTGTACAACCATTAAGATTAATTGTCAGATTCAACAGAAGATCTCTTTGTTTCTTGGGACCTAGAACAAGCATCTCTGTTTTGTCCGAGTTTAATAGTAGAAAGTTTGCAGCCATCCACTTCCTTATGTCTGAAACACATGCTTCTAGCGAGGGCAATTTTGGGGCTTCACCATGTTTCATTGAAATGTACAGCTGTGTGTCATCCGCATAGCAGTGAAAGTTTACATTATGTTTTCGAATAACATCCCCAAGAGGTAAAATATATAGTGAAAACAATAGTGGTCCTAAAACAGAACCTTGAGGAACACCGAAATTTACAGTTGATTTGTCAGAGGACAAACCATTCACAGAGACAAACTGATATCTTTCCGACAGATAAGATCTAAACCAGGCCAGAACATGTCCGTGTAGACCAATTTGGGTTTCCAATCTCTCCAAAAGAATGTGGTGATCGATGGTATCAAAAGCAGCACTAAGGTCTAGGAGCACGAGGACAGATGCAGAGCCTCGGTCCGTTGCCATTAAAATGTCATTTACCACCTTCACAAGTGCCGTCTCAGTGCTATGATGGGGTCTAAAACCAGACTGAAGCATTTCGTATACATTGTTTGTCTTCAGGAAGGCAGTGAGTTGCTGCGCAACAGCCTTCTCTAAAATTTTTGAGAGGAATGGAAGATTCGATATAGGCCGATAGTTTTTTATATTTTCTGGGTCAAGGTTTGGCTTTTTCAAGAGAGGCTTTATTACTGCCACTTTTAGTGAGTTTGGTACACATCCAGTGGATAGAGAGCCGTTTATTATGTTCAACATAGGAGGGCCAAGCACAGGAAGCAGCTCTTTCAGTAGTTTAGTTGGAATAGGGTCCAGTATGCAGCTTGAAGGTTTAGAGGCCATGATTATTTTCATCATTGTGTCAAGAGATATAGTACTAAAAGACTTGAGCGTCTCTCTTGATCCTAGGTCCTGGCAGAGTTGTGCAGACTCAGGACAACTGAGGTTTGGAGGAATACGCAGGTTTAAAGAGGAGTCCGTAATTTGCTTTCTAATAATCATAATCTTTTCCTCAAAGAAGTTCATGAATTTATCACTGCTAAAGTGAAAGTCATCCTCTCTTGGGGAATGCTGCTTTTTAGTTAGCTTTGCGACAGTATCAAAAAGGAATTTCGGATTGTTCTTATTTTCCTCAATTAAGTTAGAAAAATAGGATGATCGAGCAGCAGTAAGGGCTCTTCGGTACTGCACGGTACCGTCCTTCCAAGCTAGTCGGAAGACTTCCAGTTTGGTGTGGCGCCATTTCCGTTCCAATTTTCTGGAAGCTTGCTTCAGAGCTCGGGTATTTTCTGTGTACCAGGGAGCTAGTTTCTTATGAGACATTTTTTTAGTTTTTAGGGTGCAACTGCATCTAGGGTATTGCGCAAGGTTAAATTGAGATACTCAGTTAGGTGGTTAACGGATTTTTGTCCTCTGGCGTCCTTGGGTAGGCAGAGGGAGTCTGGAAGCGCATCAAGGAATCTTTGTGTTGTCTGTGAATTTATAGCACGACTTTTGATGTTCCTTGGTTGGGGTCTGAGCAGATTATTTGTTGCAATTGCAAACGTAATAAAATGGTGGTCCGATAGTCCAGGATTATGAGGAAAAACATTAAGATCCACAACATTTATTCCATGGGACAAAACTAGGTCCAGCGTATGACTGTGACAGTGAGTGGGTCCAGAGACATGTTGGACAAAACCCACTGAGTCGATGATGGCTCCGAAAGCCTTTTGGAGTGGGTCTGTGGACTTTTCCATGTGAATATTAAAGTCACCAAAGATTAGAATATTATCTGCAATGACTACAAGGTCCGATAGGAATTCAGGGAACTCAGTGAGAAACGCTGTATATGGCCCAGGAGGCCTGTAAACATTAGCTATAAAAAGTGATTGACTAGGCTGCATAGATTTCATGACTAGAAGCTCAAAAGACGAAAACATCATTTTTTTTTTGTAAATTGAAATTTGCTATCGTAAATGTTAGCAACACCTCCGCCTTTGCGGGATGCACGGGGGATATGGTCACTAGTGTAGCCAGGAGGTGAGGCCTCATTTAACACAGTAAATTCATCAGGCTTAAGGCATGTTTCAGTCAGGCCAATCACATCAAGATTATGATCAGTGATTAGTTCATTGACTATAATTGCCTTTGAAGTAAGGGATCTAACATTAAGTAGCCCTATTTTGAGAAGTGAGGTATCATGATCTCTTTCAGTAATGACAGGAATGGAGGTGGTCTTTATCCTAGTGAGATTGCTAAGGCGAACACCGCCATGTTTAGTTTTGCCCAACCTAGGTTGAGGCACAGACACGGTCTCAATGGTGATAGCTGAGCTGACTACACTGACTAGGCTAGTGGCAGACTCCACTATGCTGGCAGGCTGGCTAATAGCCTGCTGCCTGGCCTGCACCCTATTTCATTGTGGAGCTAGAGGAGTTAGAGCCCTGTCTATGTTGGTAGATAAGATGAGAGCACCCCTCCAGCTAGGATGGAGTCCGTCACTCCTCAGCAGGTCAGGCTTGGTCCTGTTTGTGGGTGAGTCCCAGAAAGAGGGCCAATTATCTACAAATTCTATCTTTTGGGAGGGGCAGAAAACAGTTTTCAACCAGCGATTGAGTTGTGAGACTCTGCTGTAGAGCTCATCACTCCCCCTAACTGGGAGGGGGCCAGAGACAATTACTCGATGCCGACACATCTTTCTAGCTGATATGCACGCAGAAGCTATGTTGCGCTTGGTGATCTCTGACTGTTTCATCCTAACATCGTTGGTGCCGACGTGGATAACAATATCTCTATACTCTCTACACTCGCCAGTTTTAGCTTTAGCCAGCACCATCTTTAGATTAGCCTTAACGTCGGTAGCCCTGCCCCCGGGTAAACAGTGTATGATCGTTACTTAGTTACTTTAGTTGCTTTTGCTTTTCTGTCTGACTATGTGTGTGTCTCTTTAATGATAATCAGTATGTATTTTTCCTTCCTGGAAACCTCATCTATAGATGACTTTTGATCGGACATTACATTTCACCCGTAGGATATTTTCCTTGGGACTTTCAACGTTCATATCTCATATCTCACTACTCTAGACTAAGTTACCCTGTCCTCCCCTTAGATATTAATTTCTTTCAGCATTGTACAGGTTCAATTATTATTTTCGCCTAGAATTACCCTGCCTTCTCACCAAGCCTAATTTATCCTCACCTGTTTTAAATATATATCTATCTGCTACTTCTTGATAGTCAGACTACTTCCCATATACAGATAGACTACTCAGGTTCAAACTTTATTTAGGTATGTTTTTTGAATTAATGGCTATCCTATTTGTACGGAACAAGCGTCCTAATTCCCCAATGCGTACTATATCTCTCCTTAATAACCTTCCGGCTTGCAAAACCAGGATTTATTAAGCTCTAGTTTATTTATGGTAGTGCACCTTACTACAGGTCAATTTCAGACCTGTTTCCTTCCTATCGATTTTGGTTAAAACACAAGGTAGAAACCCGTTGTATTTGTTCAGAATATTCAAGCACCTATCATTGATTAAATCCAAACCTCTTGATAACATTTAATAAAAAAATATCCCAAATAATCCCTCCCAAATTCGAGAATAAAGGCTACTGACCTGCTGCCGACTGAGAAAAGCACTGTTCGTTTGGATCTAGTCACCATCCCTGTGGTCTGGGGTGTACATCGGCCCAGTCTTAAAGTCAATCAGCAGAGTTTATTCACGAGAGTACTGAACACGATACAGTTTACCACAGGTAAAAATGTCATCATTAGTTCCAGTACCAACCCGTCTCTTCTCCCACCCTGGTACAAAGGCAGTATCTCAAGCTTTCCCACATGGTCTCCCTACCAATTTAATATAATTTATGAGCCAAGGTCTTCTTGTGTAGATAAGCATTCTAGCCAGTCTGAAGATATCGTTCATTCATTTCTACCAAGGAACAGACAGTCATTGTTCTAATTCTTTATTATAGTTACACACATTATATTCAGTACTAGGATTAAGAAAGAAAATGCATACATATACAGTAACATAATAGTATTCTGTTTAGTACATATACAGTAACATAATAGTATTCTGATTAGTACATATACAGTAACATAATAGTATTCTGTTTAGTACATATACAGTAACATAATAGTATTCTGTTTAGTACATATACAGTAACATAATAGTATTCTGATTAGTCAGTCCTGATTGTGATTGAAATGTATACATAATTAGTCATTATTGATAAAAATTCCCTTAACATAAGGACTCCAGCCTAAGTGTATGTAAACTTCTGACTTCAACTGTGTATAAACATTTTAATTATATTATAATAATACATAATATGATGAATTACAATATCAATTGAACAAATGCATTTCAATGTTATATCAATTCATGTAGAAATAAAGCTTTTCTCCAACAGCATGGAAGTTGTTCCACTCTGTAGGCTACTGCTAATCACATGATTTAGCAGGTCAAATTAGATTTAAAAAAACAAAAATGTATACCTTCATTTCAACAAGGAACACAGCCTGAGACCAAGGTCTCTGTTACAGCTGAGCTCTGCGTATACATGTTTACACATATAGTTTATATACAATGACTAAAACACTAAACAAGACAAACAAAACGATCACAGATAACACAATAAAAATACAGCAAGATATTTCATTTACACGTAGGTTATTCTACTAACAGCACAAGAACTTGTCTTTCCCGAAACAGTTACAAGCAATTCAAAAATAAAAATGCTCCAATAAATATTTAAAATGATCAAGGGGGACAAGAGTCTCAAGATTAAGTTTAGTCTGCAGGCTATTCCATAGGCAAGGAGCGTATTAGGAAAAGGCAGCCATACCCAACTCTGTGGAAATCGCATGGGCCTCAAGTGTAGTCCATGCTTGTGACCTGGTTTTAGGATATATAATTCTAATATTGATGAGTGATGATAAATTAGAAGGTAGCTTATTCGGAAGTGCTTTATAGACAAACACGAGAGCGTGTTCTCGTCTCACAGACAGCAAAGTTCAACCCACATTTTGATATAAAACACAGTGGTGAGTTCTGTAGCTAGCACCCATAATGATAAGTAGCATCCAGCGATTTAAGTGTTGATGCCATAGCATGCATATAAATAATATCCCCATAATCTATAACAGACATAAAAGTAGCTCGCATCATTTGTCTTCTATTTGTAGAGGGCAAGCATGTCCTGTTTCTATAGAGGAAGCCTAGCTTGATTTTTAGCCGTTTACAAAGTTCGTCAATATGCATTTTAAAAGACAGTTCATCATCCAACAATGTCCCTAAGTATTTATATGCAGAGACCTGATTATTCGAGAACCATCTAAGTTCGTAAGTGCAAGTGTATTTTCAACCAACTTTTTGAACCTATTAAAATCATCAAATGTGATTTATTTGCATTTAAAACAAGTTTAAGCTGTATAAAATACACTTGTAATATCTCAAAATCTGTCTCCAATAGTGATAATGCTTGGTCAGCCGTTGAAGCGATAGAGTACATGACAGTGTCATCAGCATATAAATGAATTTGACAAGTTCTTATCTCATCACAGATATTGTTTATGTAGAGAGTGAACAGTAATGGACCATGTATAGAACCTTGTGGGACCCCTTTAACCAACTCCAATGGCTTTGACTGGATGCCGTCAACTCTAACAGCCTGACTTCTATCCTTTAGATAGTCATAAACCCTACGACAGGCATCCAATCCCAGTCCTATTGACGACAGCTTACCCAAAAGAATCGCATGGTCTACAGTGTCAAAAGCTTTAGATAAATCTATGAAACAAGGCGGCACAGTACTTCCTATTGTCTAGGGCATTAGTAAAATCACTTTAACACTCTAGATTTGAACAATCTTTCATAATATTGGAATATCTAAAGTGAACCTGTGTCATGTTCCTAGTTACAATGTTACCAATGATTATCTGCTAAATTGTTGGTCATCTCTGTTAGAGTAGTTCAACCTAACTCTATGAAAAACCATATAACTGAACGTTATAATGTGTTTTCCACTCAATCATTTCTTAATAACGTATATCATTGGATGTCTTCTCCATAAGGTGTTTCTTGGTGTTCTTCTCCGGCCTGAACAGAATAATAAAGCATTTAGGAACAAATAATAGAAAGAACAACCCAAAGCTAGAGGTGATGATGGCAAAGATCTCCACAGCTACAGTGAACTTCCCAGGAGAGCTGACATAAGCTGGGATAAAGGTGATCCAGACTGCACAGAATATGAGCATGCTGAAGGTGATGAATTTGGCCTCATTGAAGTTATCAGGCAGCTTTCGAGCCAGAAAAGCCAGCACAAAGCACAAGAGAGACAGGAGACCTATATAGCCCAACACAGCCCAGAAACCAATAGCTGAACCCACATCACACTCTAGAATGATCTTTTCCTTGTAGGTAGTGATGTTTTTAATGGGGAAGGGAGGGGACAGGACCAACCACAGAGTGCATATCATAGCCTGGACAAACGTGAAGGACACTACAGTCAATCTCTGCTGTGGAGGACCAAACCATTTCATGACATTACTGGCTGGAAGCGTAGCTCTGAAGGCCATCAACACCACTATTGTTTTCCCCAGAACACAAGAGATGCAGAGAACGAAGGTGATCCCAAACGCTGTGTGACGCAGCATACAGGACCATTCAGAGGGCCGGCCAATGAAAGTAAGAGAACACAAAAACACAGAGTCAAGGAGAAGAGCAGCAGGAAGCTCAGCTCAGAGTTGTTGGCCCTGACGATGGCCGTATGTCGGTGGTGGTAGAAGACAGCTGCCGTGGCGATGGCCAGTAGAGCCCCGCCCACAGAGCAGGCGGTCAGGATGATTCCGAGGACCTCGTGGAAGGACAGGAACTCCACAGGCTTAAGGATACAGAGGTCTCTCTCAGCATTGGGCCAGTACTCCTCGGGACAGATCAGACAGTCTGAAGAATCTGACCAGGACAAAACAACAGACATCAAATGTTAATAATAATAGATTCAGGTTTTATTTATTTACAAATACATGTCCCACAATGATGCACTTTGTAAGTTTACAATAAAGAATGTTGAATTAATGTGCAGCTTACATGAGATAATAAGAACAGGAACATGATTGACAGACACTACCTTTGTAGTGCTGATAATAGGAAGAAACCAGTATTTAGTAAACCGTGACAGAAATTACTACACATTTTTGCCAACTGTTCCTAAAGTCCTACCTGATTTATTACTGATCTGTCCCTCTGCACATTGGATACAGTCATAACAGCATACAGGCTTTCCTTTCTGTATAGCCTTACGAGTGCCTGGGGGACAGCTCTCACTGCACACTGACACAGGTACTTGTGTACTGTTCTTTACCCAGGTGATTTCCCTCTCGATGTCAAGCCTCTGGTCAAGAGGCAGAGACCCATCATAGAGCCCCACTGTCACAAACTCCATCTTCCCACTCTCCCGTCTCTGCCAGTTGACCAGCTCATAGGTAGCCACTGGGTCCCCGTTAGCATCGAAAGACACCTGGTACCCGTTACGAGAGAAGTTCACCCTCCTCAATCTCTCCAGGACCTGGGGGTTGGAAGGGGAAGAGAGAGAGAGAGAGAGAGCGAGAGAGAGAGGATGTGAGAGAAGGACAGAGGTGAGGAGAGATAGAGATAAGGGAAGAGAGAGATGGAGTGAGGGAGAGAGAGAGAAACAGAACATTAATTCACCTCCAATTTATCAGATGTGTTACTTCAGAAGAAGTTGTAAAGTATAATGAGAACTCCTAGGCCTTCATACATATAGTATAAATAAACATATTCACCAGGAAATGATACTACAGACTTGTCATTCACCTGTGTTGGCTTCACATTAAGGTTTTTGTCACAGTTCACAGTGGAGTTTTCTCTCTCTTCACAAACGATGCTGTGGATGGCGTGTGCTATGGCATAAACAGCTTTATACACCATGTTAGTGACACGCAGCTGGGATGTATCTGTGTAGGGGGCCTGTAGCTGCTGTATATCCTCACTGCCATCACACACCTTCTCTTCAACCCCAACACCTGTAGAGGTCCCTACAGAGAGACAGAGAGACAGAGAGACAGAGAGACAGACAGACAGACAGACAGACAGACAGACAGACAGACAGACAGAGACATGTAAATAGATAGATAGATAGATAGATAGATAGATAGATAGATAGATAGATAGATAGATAGATAGATAGATAGATAGATATATAGATAGATAGATAGATCGAAAGATAGATAGGTAGATCGATAGATAGATACCTGTCCCCAGCCTACAGCCAAAGGCTCCCTCCCAGAACTCAGTGAGCAGGGGAGAGTTGGACACCTTCTGTGGGGAGAGGTCCAGGAGGAAGTCCCTGAGGCCGGGGATGACAGAGCGTTGGATGCCAAATCCGATGGCCCCGGCACACAGGCTGAAACGCAGCATATCTGGGTCAGTGACCCAGGACTCAGTCCCGATCCACTGGCGGGGCGGAGAGGGCAGGCGGTCAATCTCCCTCAGCAATATTTTCATGTCCCTGTAGGATACAAATGCAACCACCACCCGGGCTGTGGAGCTGGGGAACATGATTATATCATATGCTTAATATGCTGGTCATGTTTGTCATTTACTGGAATGTCTCAGTGAAGTGAACATGAACATTAGTATTAATCAACACTTTCGACGTAATTAAGAAATGCAAATCATGTTGGTCTCACAGATCAGCTTTTGGAAAAGAAAGAAATTATTAACAATAGCATTTTTTATATATATGGGCTTGCATTTGTGTGAATGAAAAGTTCACAAGTAATCACGGATCACCTGCGGATCACGTCGGCCACCCGTTGCACTCTGCTGAGTGGGCTGGTACGGGAGAAGGCTTCAGAATACTCCACACAGATACCCTCCTCTTGTGCTGCCTTTAGGAAAGCCGCCATCCCGTTATTACCGTAGTCAGAGTCGGAACGGACCGCCCCAATCCAGGTCCAGCCGAAGTGCCTGATGAGGTGGGCCAGAGCGGCAGCCTGGAACTGATCACTGGGGATGGTTCTGAAGAAGGTTGGATACTGTTTCTTATCACTCAGACACGCACAGGTGGAAAAGTGGCTCACCTAGTTAAAAACAGACAGTCGAAAACATGAGAAAGATCATCATGTTGGCCAAACAAGTTTTAGTTATTGGCAACTTCCTGCTTTTTTTGTTTAGCTGTGTTGTATGATGTTAGGGAGACATTAATAATAATAATGTATTGTTTTTCATTGGGCCAGATTGAAAAGGCTACATATTTCTACCCGTTTCTATCTTTGTTGTTCTATTCATATTGATAATAGTATTATAAGACATACTGGTGTTGTGAAAAACATGAGTAAACGGTGTGACACTAATCCCTGGTCTCCCATAACAACCTAGCCTCAGACCATGTTTTAATGCCACTAGATGTTCTCCAGACTCATAGTCCTGAGTCTATGTTCAAATGCCTTTCTCCTCAAAATTTCACACAGAAATGTATATTCCTGAAAGAGAGGAGTATACAATTGGAACTTGGCAAATTAAAAGTTGAACTCATTCCTGAAGGAGAGGTAATAGAAATACAGTAAATTAAAAGAAGCTGAATGATTTCTTTCCGTAGGAGATTACCTGAGGAATTCCAAAAGGGCCGATGATGCGCAACATGCTGATGGTTGGCGTGGAGGCAGACTCGCCCACGATAGCTGTTACTGTAGGCGACCCTGAGCACTGTTCTCCGGTATCAAACATTGGGTCCAGGCCGTTAGCCAGATGGAAGGCCACATTCATGGCCATGGGGACCGTGTTGCACGAGTCGTGCAGTTGATATCCGAGTGTGACACCCGGTAGGAGATCCGAACTGTTGTTTATCTCGTCAACTGCGAAGACCATGGCGCGTGAGAAGCGCAACTCACGTGAGTTCAAACTGTAAATAGAAGGTAGGTGAGTGAGCACCACTTGACTAAATGGTAAACTAGCCTATAGAATATATGGTTATACAAGGGCAAACATCTCCATATTTATTCTTATTTTCCACTGTCTACATGCCTACACATTTGATATCGGTACTTGAGGACATTGTAGTATAGCCTGCATTTGAAAATGTGACACTTTGTAACAGTAGTCTTTACCTACTCTCTGAGACACAAACACACTGATTATGGTTTTTAAAACACTGTTTATCGTTCTTTAAACATGTTGTTTATCTGTCATTAAACACACTGTTTACCTGTCTTTAAACACTGTCTCAGTGTCTTTAAAACACAATTTATCTGTCTCCCCACACAGCCACAGTCCTGTCCCCTGTTCCCTCTTGCGCTCACTGACCTCCCTGTGCACTGCAGGGGCTCAGGCAGGCTGGTGTAGCTGTGATCCACAGTGTGCATGTAGCTGTGGATGGAGAAAACACCCCCGATGACAAAGTCCCCGTCCTGGGAGAACGCCGGAGGACGAGGGGTGCCTTGGAGCCTGCATCTGACAGACTCCAGCCCAGAGGCAGAGGCAGAGGCAAATGAGAGCAAGGCGAGCCCACCAGCCACCACAGCTAGATGTAGTAGAACCAGACTACCAGCCAGAATTGGATCCAGAGCAGGAGCCGGAGAGAGCCTCATTCCCCTGATGTGTAGAAGGTATGGGGTAGCACAGCGCCACACAGACCTTCATAGGTCAGGTTACCTCTCTTCTCTGGGTTAAATACCCAACGTACCTCTGTGGGGATTCCTCTGGGGGCCACACTGTGGGTATGGCCATGCCAAGGAGGGAGGGGCTAGAAGCTGCTCTGCTCACCCTGCTTCTTTCATCTATAGAGAGTGTATGCACCAGCATCAGAAATACGTTGACTGGAATGGTTTAGATAGACATAAACATACATTAGACACAGAATAACCATGAGCCTCTCTTATATTTCTCTTACGGTCTAGTGCTCTTGGCACACAGGTTCTTCATGGTATTTATTCAAAAGTCTAGTCAATTTTTCACTTTACCTGACTTCCTCTATAGTCTAGCCGTCTTGGCTCGCTGCCTCTCTTATTTTTCCCCTACAATCTAGTCCTCTTGATATTCAGGCACTACTCAGTACTTCCCATATAGTCTAGTCTTCTTGATACGCTGGCAGTACACAGTATTTATTCAAAAAGTCTAGTCCTATTGGTACGCTTCCTCTCTTATATTTCTCCTACAGTACAGTCCTCTTGGTACGCTGGCAGTACACAGTATTTATTCTATAGTCTAGACCTATTGGTACGCTTCCTCTCTTATTTTTACCCTACAGTATAGTCCTCTTGGTACGCTGGCAGTACACAGTATTTATTCTAAAGTATAGTCCTCTTGGTACGCTGGCAGTACACAGTATTTATTCAAAAAGTCTAGTCCTATTGGTACGCTTCCTCTCTTATATTTCTCCTACAGTACAGTCCTCTTGGTACGCTGGCAGTACACAGTATTTATTCTATAGTCTAGACCTATTGGTACGCTTCCTCTCTTATTTTTACCCTACAGTATAGTCCTCTTGGTACGCTGGCAGTACACAGTATTTATTCTAAAGTATAGTCCTCTTGGTACTCTGGCAGTACACAGTATTTATTCTAAAGTATAGTCCTCTTGGTACGCTTCCTCTCTTATATTTCCCCTACAGTCTAGTCCTCTTGTTACGTTGCCTTACTTACAGTTAAAGTCAGAAGTTTACATTCACCTTAGCCAAATACATTTAAACTCAGTTTTTCAAAATTCTTAACATTTTATCCAAGTAAAAATTCCCTGTTTTAGGTCAGTTAGGATCACCACTTTATTTTAAGAATGTGAAAAGTCAGAATAATAGTAGAGAAAATTATTTATTTCAGCTTATATTTCTTTCATTACATTCCCAGTGGGTCAGAAGTTTACATACACTCAATTAGTATTTGGTAGCATTACCTTTAAATAGTTTAATTGTGTCAAACGTTTTGGGTAGCCTTCCACAAGCTTCCCGCAATAAGTTGGGTGAATTTTGGCCCATTCCTCTTGACAGAGCTGGTGTAACTGAGTCACGTTTGTCGGCCTCCTTGATTGCCCATGCTCTTTCAGATCTGCCCACAAATGTTCTATTGCATTGAGGTCAGGGCTTTGTGATGGCCACTCCAATACCTTGACTTTGTTGTCCTTAGGCCATTTTTGGAAGTATGCTTGGGGTCACAGTACATTTGGAAGACCCATTAGCAACCAAGCTTTAACTTCCTGTCTGATGTCTTGAGATGTTGCTTCAATATATCCACAGAATTTTCTCGCCTCATGATGCCATCTATTTTGTGAAGTGCACCACTCCCTCCTGCAGCAAAGCAACCCCACAACATGATGCTGCCACCCCCGTGCTTCACGGTTGGGATGGTGTTCTTCGGCTTGCAAGCCTCCTCCTTTTTCCTCCAAACATAACGATAGTCACAATCTTGGTCCCCATGTGCAGTTGCAAACCGTAGTCTGGCATTTTATGGCGATTTTGGAGCAGTGGCTTCTTCCTTGCTGAGCGGCCTTTCAGGTTATGTCGATATTGGACTCGTTTTACTGTGGATATAGATACTTTTGTACCTGTTTCCTCCAGCATCTTCACAAGATCCTTTGCTGTTGTTCTGGGATTGATTTGCACTTTTCGCACCAAAGTATGTTAATCTCTAGGAGACAGAACGCGTCTTCTTCCTGAGTGGTATGACGCCTGCGTGGTCCCATGGTGTTTATACATTTATACTATTGTTTGTACAGATGAACGTGTTACCTTCAGGCATTTGGAAATTGCTCCCAAGGATGAACCAGACTTGTGGAGGTCTACAAGTTTTTTTCTGATTTGATTTGACCATGATGTGAAGCAAAGAGGCACTGAGTTTGAAGGTAGTCCTTGAAATACATCCACATGTACACCTCCAATTGACTCAAATGACATCAATCATCCTATCAGAAGCAACTAAAGCCATGACATATTTTTCTGGAATATTCCAAGTTGTTTAAAAGCACAGTCAACACGGTGTATGTAAACTTCTCAGCCACTGGAGTTGTGAAACAGTGAATTATAAGTGAAATAATCTGCCTGTAAACAATTGTTGGAGGGATTACTGAGATGTCCTGACAGACTTGCCAAAACTATAATTTGTTAACAAGAAATGTGTGGAGTTGTTGAAATGACTCCAACCTAAGTGTATGTAAACTTCTGACTTCAACTGTGTATAAACATTTTAATTATATTATAATAATACATAATATGATGAATTACAATATCAATTGAACAAATGCATTTCAATGTTATATCAATTCATATAGAAATAAAGCTTTTCTCCAACAGCATGGAAGTTGTTCCACTCTGTAGGCTACTGCTAATCACATGATTTAGCAGGTCAAATTAGATTTAAAAAAACAAAAATGTATACCTTCATTTCAACAAGGAACACAGCCTGAGACCAAGGTCTCTGTTACAGCTGGGCTCTGCGTATACATGTTTACACATATAGTTTATGTACAATGACTAAAACACTAAACAAGACAAACAAAACGATCACAGATAACACAATAAAAATACAGCAAGATATTTCATTTACACGTAGGTTATTCTACTAACAGCACAAGAACTTGTCTTTCCCGAAACAGTTACAAGCAATTCAAAAATAAAAATGCTCCAATAAATATTTAAAATTATCAAGGGGGACATGAGTCTCAAGTTTAAGTTTAGTCTGCAGGCTATTCCATAGGCAAGGAGCGTATTAGGAAAAGGCAGCCATACCCAACTCTGTGGAAATCGCATGGGCCTCAATGTTTAATCCATGCTTGAGACCTGGTTTTAGGATATATAATTATAATACTGATGAGTGATGATAAATTAGAAGGTAGCTTTCAGTGAAGATGCAGTTGCATGCAGGTAAATAATATCCCAATAATCAATAACAGACATAAAAGTAGCTCGCATCATTTGTCTTCTATTTGTAGAGGACAAGCATGTCCTGTTTCTATAGAAGAAGCCTAGCTTGATTTTTAGCCGTCTACAAAGTTTGTCAATATGCATTTTAAAATAGTTTATCGTCCAACCATATCCTGTCATGCCCTGGTCGAAGTATTTTGTGTTTATCTTCATTTATTTGGTCAGGCCACGGTGTGACATGGGTTTTTCTATGTGGTGTGTATGTATTGGGATTGTAGCTTAGTGTGGTGTTCTAGTTAAGTCTATGGCTGTCTGAAGTGGTTCTCAATCAGAGGCAGGTGTTTATCGTTGTCTCTGATTGGGAACCATATTTAGGCAGCCATATTCTTTGTGTGTTTGGTGGGTGATTGTCCTTATTAGTGTCCTTGTTCCTGTCTCTGTGTTAGTTTACACAAGTATAGGCTGTTTCGGTTTTCGTTACGTTCATTATGTTCTTTGTTTTGTAGTGTTTGTAATTGATTTGTGTTTTACGTTTGTTTATTAACAACACTGTCATCTCAGATTTTCAAAAATATGCTTCTCAACCATTGCAAAACATGCATTTGTGTAACACTATTGATAGCCTAGCATAGTATTATGCCTGACATGCCTGACATTCAGCAAGCAACATTTTCACAAAAACCAGAAAAACATTCAAATAAAATCATTTACCTTTGAAGAACTTTGAAGAACTTCAGATGTTTTCAATGAGGAGACTCTCAGTTAGATTGCAAATGTTCAGTTTTTATGTTCAGTTCATTCATGGCACATTCACAGCCATATAAGGGGACGATGGGAAACAGAGCCTCAAAAATTCTGCTCATTTCCTGTTTGAGGTATCATCTTGGTTTCGCCTGTAGCATGAGTTCTGTGGCACTCACAGATAATATCTTTGCAGTTTTGAAAACGTCAGAGTGTTTTCTTTCCAAAGCAATTATATGCATAGTCGAGCATCTTTTCGTGACAAAATATTGCGCTTAAAATGGGCACGTTTTTTGATCCAATAATGACATAGCGCCGCCATAGGTTGAAGAGGTTAAAAACCACTTCAGCCTACCCCTTACTTTTTCGAACATTCTGTTAAAAATTGCAACATTTCAGCGTCCTGCTACTCATGCCAGGAATATAGTATATGCATATGATTAGTATGTGTGGATAGAAAACACTCTGACGTTTCTAAAACTGGTTAAATCACGGCTGTGACTATAACAGAACGTGTGTTTCATCGAAAAGCGCAAGAAAAACTGATCACCGAAAACTGGAAAAAATATCAATGCGCCACTTGCATGTATTGTCTATGGGACAGCAAATTAGTTGGGGCTGAGATTGAAAGTCCTACAGCTTCCACACGATGTCGCCAGTCTTGTCAATTGCCTGGGCGTTGTTTCTTGGTCAAACGAGTAAGAGAGAGCCCATTCCTTCCGGTCTCCGACAGGATGTTTTGGAAGAGAGATTTCCCGACCATGATTTGAAGACGTGGAGCTATTGAATACACATCGCCCCGTGATCAATTTGATAGATTATTAACGTTTACTAATACCTAAAGTTGGATTACAAAAGTATTTCGAAGTGTTTTGTGAAAGTTTATCGTCGACTTTTTTAATTAAAAAAAATGACGTTGCGTTTTAAAACGGTGTTTTTTCCTGGATCACACACTTTTCATAGATCGATATTTAGGGTATATATGGACCAATTTAATCGAAAAAAAGACCCAATAGTGATGTTTATGGGACATCTAGGAGTGCCAACAAAGAAGCTTGTCAAAGGTAATGAATGTTTTATATTTTATTTCTGCGTTTTGTGTAGCGCCGGCTATGCTAATTATTTTGTTTACGTCCCCTTCAGGTATTTCGGGGTGTTGCATGCTATCAGATAATAGCTTCTCATGCTTTCGCCAAAAAGCATTTAAAAAATCTTACTTGTTGGCTAGATTCACAACGAGTGTAGCTTTAATTCAGTACCCTGCATGTGTGTTTTAATGAACGTTTGAGTTTTAACGAGTGCTATTAGCATTTAGCGTAGCGCATTTGCATTTCCAGATGGCTAGATGGCACGCCTGCATGTCGGGTGAGCTTAAGAGGTTAACAAAAGGCTAAGCTTGAGAGCAAATAGATTTATTTCATTTCATTTGCGATTTTCATGAATGTTAACGTTGCGTTATGCTAATGAGCTTACGGATAGATTTACACAATCCTGGATACAGGTTTCTTTCGTAGCTAAACGTGATGCAGAAAACGGAGCGATTTGTCCTAAACAAATAATATTTTTGTAAAAACTGAACATTTGCTATCTAACTGAGAGTCTCATTGAAAACATCTGAAGTTCTTCAAAGGTAAATGATTTTATTTGAATGTTTTTCTGGTTTTTGTGAAAATGTTGCTTGCTGAATGTCAGGCATAATACTATGCTAGGCTATCAATAGTGTTACACAAATGCTTGTTTTGCAATGGTTGAGAAGCATATTTTTGAAAATCTGAGATGACAGTGTTGTTAACGAAAGGCTAAGCTTGAGAGCAAATAGATTTATTTCATTTCATTTGCGATTTTCATGAATAGTTAACGTTGCGTTATGCTAATGAGCTTGCGGATAGATTTACACAATCCTGGATACAGGTTTCTTTCGTAGCTAAACGTGACGCAGAAAACGGAGCGATTTGTCCTGCACAAATCTTTTTGTAAAAACTGAACATTTGCTATCTAACTGAGAGTCTCCTCATTGAAAACATCTTATGTTCTTCAAAGGTAAAAGATTTTATTTGAATGTTTTTCTGGTTTTTGTGAAAATGTTGCCTGCTGAATGCTAACGCTAAATGTTACGCTAAATGCTACGCTAGCTATCAATAGTGTTACACAAATGCTTGTTTTGCAATGGTTGAGAAGCATATTTTGAAAATCTGAGATGACAGTGTTGTTAACAAAAATCTAAGCTTGAGAGCTAGCATATTGATTTCATTTCATTTGCGATTTTCATGAATAGTTAACGTTGCGTTATGGTAATGAGCTTGAGGTTGTATTCACGATCCCGGATCCGGGATGGCTCGTCGCAACATGGATCGCAATCTACACGCTGCATTTTGGTCCGACTCTCCTTCACCACAAGAGAACCGTTACAGAATCACCCACCACACCCGGACCAAGCAGGGTGGTAACAGGCAACAGCAGCAGCAGGAGCAGCGCGACAAGAATTTCTGGACTTGGGCGAAATCCTCGACGGGAGAGGACCCTGGGCTAAACCAGGGGAGTGTAGCCGCACCAAGGTGCAGCGAGAGAAGGACTGGACATGGGAGGACGAACTGGACGGTGAAGGACCCTGGGCTCAGCCTGGAGAATATCGCCGCCCCAAGGAAGAACTGGAGGCGGCGAAAACGGAGAGGCGCTGGTATGAGGAGGCAGCACGGCGACGGGGATGGAAGCCTGAGAGTCAGCCCCAAACATTTCTTGGGAGGGGGCTCACAGGGAGTATGTCTATGCCAGGTAGGAGACCTGTGCAAACTCCCTGTGCTTATCGGGGGGCTAGAGAGACCGGGCAGGCACCGTGTTATGCAGTGGTGCGCACGGTGTCCCCAGTGCGGGTGCATAGCCCGGTGCGGTATATTTCAGCTCCGCGTATCGGCCGGGCTAGATTGAGCGTCGAGCCAAATGCCATGAAGCCGGTTCTACGCATCTGGTCCCCAGTGCGTCTCCTTGGGCCGGCTTACATGGCACCAGCCTTGTGCACGGTGTCCCCGGTTCGCCTGCATAGCCCAGTGCGGGCTATTCCACCTCGCCGCACTGGCAGGGCGACCGGGACCATTCAACCGGGTAAGGTTGGGCAGGCTTGGTGCTCAAGAGCTCCAGTGCGCCTGCACGGTCCGGTCTATCCAGTACCACCTTCACACACCAGCCCTACTCCGGTGGCAGCTCCCCGCACCAGGCTTCCTGTGCGTGTTCTCGGTCCAGCAGTGCCAGCACCACGCATCAGGCCTACAGTGCGCCTCGCCTCTTCAGCGCTGCCGGAGTCTCCCGCCTGTTCAGCGCAGCCAGAGCCTTCCTCATCTCCAGCGCTGCTGGAGTCTCCTGCCTGTTCAGCGCAGCCAGAGCCTTCCTCCTCTCCTGTGCTGCCGGAGTCTCCCGCCTATTCAGGGCTGCCAGAGCTTTCCTCATCTACAGCGCTGCTGGAGTCTCCTGCCTGTTCAGCGCAGCCAGAGCCTTCCTCCTCTCCTGTGCTGCCGGAGCCTCCCGCCTATTCAGCGCTGCCAGAGCTTTCCTCATCTACAGCGCTGCTGGAGTCTCCTGCCTGTTCAGCGCAGCCAGAGCTGCCAGCCTGCATGGAGCAGCCTGAGCTGTCAGTCTGCATGGAGCAGCCAGAGCTGTCAGTCTGCATGGAGCAGCAAGAGCTGCCAGTCTGCATGGAGCAGCCAGAGCTGCCAGTTTGCATGGAGCAGCCAGAGCTGCCAGTTTGCATGGGACTTCCAGATCTGCCAGTCAGCCAGACTCTTCCAGATCTGCCAGTCAGCCAGACTCTTCCAGATCTGCCAGTCAACCAGACAGTCAACCAGACTCTTCCAGATCTGCCAGTCAACCAGACTCTTCCAGATCCGCCAGCCAGCCAGGATCTGCCGGAGCCAACTACCTGCCTGAGCTTCCTCTCAGTGCTGAGCTTCCTCTCAGTGCTGAGCTTCCTCTCAGTGCTGAGCTTCCCCTCAGTCCCGAGCTTCCCCTCAGTCCCGAGCTTCCCCTCAGTCCCGAGCTGCCTCAGTCCCGAGCTTCCCCTCAGTCCCGAGCTGCCCCTCAGTCCCGAGCTGCCTCTCAGTCCCGAGCTGCCCCTCAGTCCAGTGGGGTTCTGGGTGAGGACTACTAGGCCATGGTCGGCGGCGAGGGTGGACTATCTAAGGACGCGAGGAGGAGGGACTAAGACAGTGTTTGAGTGGAGTCCACGTCCCGCGCCGGAGCCGCCACCATGGACAGACGCCCACCCGGACCCTCCCTATTGTTTTGAGGTGCGTTCGGGAGTCCGCACCTTAGGGGGGGGGGGGGGTTCTGTCATGCCCTGGTTGAAGTATTTTGTGTTTATCTTCATTTATTTGGTCAGGCCAGGGTGTGACATGGGTTTTTGTATGTGGTGTGTATGTATTGGGATTGTAGCTTAGTGGGGTGTTCTAGTTAAGTCTATGGCTGTCTGAAGTGGTTCTCAATCAGAGGCAGGTGTTTATCATTGTCTCTGATTGGGAACCATATTTAGGCAGCCATATTCTTTGTGTGTTTGGTGGGTGATTGTCCTTAGTGTCCTTGTTCCTGTCTCTGTGTTAGTTTACACAAGTATAGGCTGTTTCGGTTTTCGTTACGTTCATTATGTTCTTTGTTTTGTAGTGTTTGTAATTGATTCATGTTTTACGTTTTTTTATTAACCTGTTAAGACTCTAGGGGCAGTATTTCATTTTTGGATAAAAAGACGTGCCCGTTTTAAGCGCAATATTTTGTCACGAAAAGATGCTCGAATATGCTTGGAATTGATAGTTTTGGAAAGAAGACAGTCTTACGTTTCCAGAAATGCAAAGATTTTCACTGTGAGTCCCTTAGAACAAATGCTTCGGGCAAAACCAAGATGTATGACCGACCAGGAAATGCACAGGATTTCTGAGGCTACGTTTTCCATGATCGCCTTATATGGCTGTGAATGCGACAGGAATGAACGGACTCTTTCTCTTGTTTCCCCAAGGTCTTTGCAGCATTGTGACGTATTTGTAGGGATATCATTGGAAGATTGACCATAAGGGACTACATTTACCAGGTGTCCCGCTTGGTGTCTGCGTGGCAATCGGTGCGCAAAAGTCAGGTCCCGGTATTTTTCCATTCAAATCTCAGAACAAACCAGGCTACAAGGACGGTGCTTTCAATGGAGAGAAATATGACAAACCACCTTCAGGATTGATTCAAACAACGTTTTCCATGTTTCAGTCGATATTATGGAGTTAATTCGGAAAAAGTTCGACATGTAGGTGACTGAATTTTCGGTTAGTTTCGGTAGCCATATGCATAGTAACAAAAGGGAACGATGTGTCCTACACAAGAATCTTTCAGGAAAAACTGGACATCTGCTATGTAACTGAGAGTCTCCTCATTGAAACATCTGAAGTTCTTCAAAGGTAAATTATTTTATTTGATTCCTTGGCTGGTTTTTGTGAATATGTTGCGTGCTAAATGCTAACGCTAATGCTAAGCTAGCTATCACCACTCTTACACAAATTAGTGATTTTCTCTGGTTCTAAAGCATATTTTGAAAATCCGAGACGACAGGATTGTTAAGAAAAGGATAAGCTTGAGAACAGGCATATTTATTTCATTTCATTTGCGATTTTTAGAAATCGCTAACGTTGCGTTATGCTAATGAGCTTGAGGCTGTAGTTATGCTACCGCATACGGGTTTGGTCGGACTATGAGGTTAAACATGGATCGCGATCTACACGCTGCATTTTGGTCCGACTCTCCTTCACCACAAGAGAACCGTTACATATCCATATGTATTTATATGCAGAGACCTGATTAATTCGAGAACCATCTAAGCTCGTAAGTGCATTTTCAACCAACTTTTTGAACCAAATGTGTTTCTTTGCATTTAAATCAAGTTTAAGCTGTATAAAATACACTTGTAATATCTCAAAATCTGTCTCCAATAGTGATAATGCTTGGTCAGCCGTTGAAGCGATAGAGTACATGACAGTGTCATCAGCATATAAATGAATTTGACAAGTTCTTATCTCATCACAGATATTGTTTATGTAGAGAGTGAACAGTAATGGACCATGTATAGAACCTTGTGGGACCCCTTTAACCAACTCCAATGGCTTTGACTGGATGATGTCAACTCTAACAGCCTGACTTCTATCCGTTAGATAGTCATAAACCCTACGACAGGCATCCAATCCCAGTCCTATTGACGACAGCTTACCCAAAAGAATCGCATGGTCTACAGTGTCAAAAGCTTTAGATAAATCTATGAAACAAGGCGGCACAGTACTTCCTATTGTCTAGGGCATTAGTAAAATCACTTTAACACTCTAGATTTGAACAATCTTTCATAATATTGGAATATCTACAGTGAACCTGTGTCATGTTACTAGTTACAATGTTACCAATGATCACCTGCTAAAACGTTGGTAATCTCTGTCAGAGTAGTCCTACCTAACTGTATGATAAACAATATAACTGAACGTTACAATGTTTTTTCCACTCAATCATTTCTTAATAACGTATATCATTGGATGTCTTCTCCATAAGGTGTTTCTTGGTGTTCTTCTCCGGCCTGAACAGAATAATAAAGCATTTAGGAACAAATAATAGAAAGAACAACCCAAAGCTAGAGGTGATGATGGCAAAGATCTCCACAGCTACAGTCAACTTCCCTGGAGAGCTGAAATAAGCTGGGATAAAGGTGACCCAGACTGCACAGAATATGAGCATGCTGAAGGTGATGAATTTGGCCTCATTGAAGTTATCAGGCAGCTTCCGAGCCAGAAACGCCAGCACAAAGCACAAGAGAGCCAGGAGTCCTATATAGCCCAACACAGCCCAGAAACCAATAGCTGAACCAACATCACACTCTAGAATGATCTTTTCCTTGTAGGTAGTGAGGTTTTTAATGGGGAAGGGAGGGGACAGGACCAACCACAGAGTGCATATCATAGCCTGGACAAACGTGAAAGACACTACTGTCAATCTCTGCTGTGGAGGACCAAACCATTTCATGACATTACTGGCTGGAAGCGTAGCCCTGAAGGCCATCAACACCACTATTGTTTTCCCCAGAACACAAGAGATGCAGAGGACGAAGGTGATCCCAAACGCTGTGTGACGCAGCATACAGGACCATTCAGAGGGCCGGCCAATGAAAGTAAGAGAACACAGAAAACACAGAGTCAAGGAGAAGAGCAGCAGGAAGCTCAGCTCAGAGTTGTTGGCCCTGACGATGGCCGAAGTTCGATGGTGGTAGAAGACAGTTGCCGTGGCGATGGCCAGACAAGCGCCGCCCACAGAGCAGGCGGTCAGGATGATTCCGAGGACCTCGTGGAAGGACAGGAACTCCACAGGCTTAAGGATACAGAGGTTTCTCTCAGCGTTGGGCCAGTACTCCTCGGGACAGATCAGACAGTCTGAAGAATCTGACCAAGACAATGTAACAGACATCAAATGTTAATAATAATAGATTCACTACTATACCTTTGTTGTGCTGTTAATATGAATAAACCACTACTTAGTAAACCGTGATAGAATTTACTACACATTCTATGCCAACTATTCCTATAGTCCTACCTGTGTTATTACTGATCTCTCCCTCTGCACATTGGATACAGTCATAACAGCATACAGGCTTTCCTTTCCGTACAGCCTTACGAGTGCCTGGGTGACAGCTCTCACTGCACACTGACACAGGTACTTGCGTACTGTTCTTTACCCAGGTGATTTCCCTCTCGATGTCAAGCCTCTGGTCAAGAGGCAGAGACCCATCATAGAGCCCCACTGTCACCAACTCCATCTTCCCACTCCCCCGTCTCTGCCAGTTGACCAGCTCATAGGTGGCCACTGGGTCCCCGTTGGCATCGAAAGACACCTGGTACCCGTTACGAGAGAAGTTCACCCTCCTCAATCTCTCCAGGACCTGGGGGTTGGAAGGGGAAGAGAGAGAGAGAGAGATGGGACGAGAGAGAAGGAGAAAGGTGAAGAGAGATGGAGATAAGGGAAGAGATAGATGAGTGAGTGGAAGAGAGATGGAGAGATAGATGGACAGAGGGGAAGAGAGAGATGAGAGATGGAGAAAGGGGAAGAAAGATGGAAAGAGAGAAATGGAGAAAAGGGAAGATAGATGGAGAGAGAAACAGAACATAAATTCAACTCAAATTTATCAGATGTGTTAATTCAGAAGAAGTTGTAAAGTATAATGAGAACTCCTAGGCCTTCATACATGTTGTCTATATAAACATATGTATCAGGAAATGATACTACAGACTTGTCATTCACCTGTGTTGGCTTCACATTAAGGTTTTTGTCACAGTTCACAGTGGAGTTTTCTCTCTCTTCACAAACGATGCTGTGGATGGCGTGTGCTATGGCATAAACAGCTTTATACACCATGTTAGTGACACGCAGCTGGGATGTATCTGTGTAGGGGGTCTGTAACTGCTGTATATCCTCACTGCCATCACACACCTTCTCTTCAACCCCAACACCTGTAGAGGTCCCTACAGAGAGACAGACAGACAGACAGACAGACAGACAGACAGACAGACAGACAGACAGACAGACAGACAGACAGACAGACAGACAGACAGACAGACAGACAGACAGACAGACAGACAGACAGACAGATAGATAGATAGATAGATAGATAGATAGATAGATAGATAGATAGATAGATAGATAGATACCTGTCCCCAGCCGACAGCCAAAGGCTCCCTCCCAGAACTCAGTGAGCGTGGGAGACTTGGACACCTTCTGTGGGGAGAGGTCCAGGAGGAAGTCCCTGAGGCCGGGGATGACAGAGCGTTGGATGCCAATTCCGATGGCCCCGGCACACATTCCGAAGTGCAGCATGTCTGGGTCAGTGACCCAGGACTCACTCCCGATCCACTGGCGGGGTGGAGAGGGCAGGCGTTCCATTTCCCTCAGCAGGATTTTCATGTCCCAAGAGGATACGAATGCAACCACCACCCGGGCTGTGGAGCTGGGGAACATGATTATATCATATGCTTAATATGCTGGTCATGTTTGTCATTCATTGGAATGTCTCAGTGAAGTGAACATTAGTATTAATCAACACTTTTGACATACTTAAGATATGCAAATCATATTGGTCTCACAGGGTGGCAGTGTAGCCTGGTGGTTAGAGCGTTGGACTAGTAACCAGAAGGTTGCAAGTTCAAACCCCCGAGCTGACAAGGTACAATTCTGTCCATCTGCCCCTGAACAGGCAGTTAACCCACTGTTCTTAGGCCATCATTGAAAATAAGAATTTGTTCTTAACTGACTTGCCTAGTTAAAATAAAATCAACTTTTGGAAAAGAGATAAATTAATGACAATAGTATTTTTAAAATAATTATGGTCTTGCATTTGTATGAATGAAACGTTCACCAGTAATCATGGATCACCTGCGGATCACGTCGGCCACCCGTTGCACTCTACTGAGTGGGTTGGTACGGGAGAAGGCTTCAGAATACTCCACACAGATGCCCTCCTCTTGTGCTGCCTGTAGGAAAGCAGCCATCCCATAATTACCGTAGTCAGAGTCGGAACGGACCGCCCCAATCCAGGTCCAGCCGAAGTGCCTGATGAGGTGGGCCAGAGCGGCAGCCTGAAACTGATCACTGGGGATGGTTCTGAAGAAGGTTGGATACTGTTTCTTATCACTCAGACACGCACAGGTGGAAAAGTGGCTCACCTAGTTAAAAACAGACAGTCGAAAACATGAGAAAGATCATCATGTTGGCCAAACGAGTCTCAGATATTGGTTACTTCCTACTCTTTTGTTTAGCTGTGTTGTATGATGTTAGGGAGACATTAATAATAATAATGTATTGTTTTTCATTGGGCCCGATTGAAAAGGCTACATATTTCTACCTGTTTCTACCTATGTCGTTCTATTCATATTGATAATAGTATTATAAGACATACTGGTGCTGTGAAAAACATGAGTAAAAGGTGTGAAACTAATCCCTGGTCTCCCATAACAACCTAGCCTCAGACCATGTTTTAATGCCACTAGATGTTCTCCAGACTCATAGTTCTCAATCTATGTTCAAATGCCTTTCTCCACATAATTTCACACAGAAATGTATATTCCTGAAAGAGAGGCGAATATACAGTAGGAATACAGTAAGTTAAAAGTTGAACTCCTTCCTGAAGGAGAAGAGAATATACAGTAGGAATACAGTAAGTTAAAAGTTGAACTCCTTCCTGAAGGAGAAGAGAATATACAGTAGGAATACAGTAAGTTAAAAGTTGAACTCCTTCCTGAAGGAGAAGAGAATATACAGTAGGAATACAGTAAGTTAAAAGTTGAACTCCTTCCTGAAGGAGAAGAGAATATACAGTAGGAATACAGTAAGTTAAAAATATGCTGAATGATTTCTTTCCACATAAGTTTACCTGAGGAATGCCGAAAGGGCCGATGATGCGCAACATGCTGATGGTTGGCGTGGAGCCAGACTCGCCCACGATAGCTGTCACTGTAGGCGACCCCGAGCACTGTTCTCCGGTATCAAACATTGGGTCCAGGCCGTTAGCCAGCTGGAAGGCCACTTTCACGGCCATGGGGACCGTGGTGCACGAGTCGTGCACTTGATAACCGAGTGTGACACCCGGTAGAAGGTCCGAACTGTTGTTTATCTCGTCAACTGCAAAGACCATGGTACGCGAGAAGCGCAACTCACGGGAATCCAAACTGTAAATAGAAGGTAGGTGAGTGAGCACCACTTGACTAAACAGTAAATTAGCCTATAGAATATCTGGTTATAAACATCTTAAAATCTAGCCTTATTTTCCACACTGTCTACATGCCTACACATTTGATAACTGTAATTGAGGACATTGTAGTATCGCCTGCATTTGAAAATGTGACACTTTGTAACAGTATGCTTTATCTACTCTCTCAGACACAAACACACTGTTTATCTGTCTTTAAAACACTGTTTACCTGTCTTTAAAACACTGTTTACCTGTCATTAAACACACTGTTTATCTGTCTTTAAACAGTGTGTCTCCGTGTCTTTAAAACACAATTTATCTGTCTCCCCACACAGCCACAGTCCTGTCCCCTGTTCCCTCTTGCGCTCACTGACCTCCCTGTGCACTGCAGGGGCTCAGGCAGGCTGGTGTAGCTGTGTTCCACAGTGTGCATGTAGTTGTGGATTGAGAAAACACCCCCGATGACAAAGTCCCCGTCCTGGGAGAACGCTGGAGGACGAGGGGTGGCTTGGAGCCTGCATCTGACAGACTCCAGCCCAGAGGCAGAGACAGAGGCAGATGAGAGCAAGGCAAGGCCACCAGCCACCATAGCTAGATGTAGTAGAACCAGACTACCAGCCAGACTTGGATCCAGAGCAGGAGCCGTAGAGAGCCTCATTCCCCTGATGTGTAGAAGGTATGGAGTAATACAGCGCCACACAGACCCATATATGTCAGGATACCTCTCTTCTCTGGGTTAAATACCCACCGTACCTCTGTGGGGATTCCTCTGGGGGCCACACTGTGGGTAATGCCATGCCAAGGAGGGAGGGGCTAGAGGCTGCTCTGCTCACTCAGTTAGGTTCTGCTTCTTTCAGCTATAGAGAGTGTATGCACCAGCATCAGAACTGACTGTAATGGTTTAGATAAACATACATTAGAAACAATAACCACGTCTCGTACTGTCTAGTGCTCTTGGCACGCTGGCACTGCACAGTATTTACCCAACAGTCTAGTCCTCTAGGCGCTTTAGTTCTTCACAGTATTTCTGCTATAGTCTAGTCCTCTTGGTAAGCTTCCTCTCTTATATTTCCCCAACAGTATAGTCCTCTTGGTAAGCTTCCTCTCTTATATTTCCCCAACAGTATAGTCCTCTTGGTAAGTTGCCTCACTTACAGTTGAAGTCAGAACTTTACATTCACCTTTGCCAAATACATTTAAACTCAGTTTTTCAAAATTCCTGCCTTTTAATCCAAGTAAAAATTCCCTGTTTTAGGTCAGTTAGGAACACCACTTAATTTTAAGAATGTGAAAAGTCAGAATACTAGTAGAGAAAATTATTTATTTCAGCTTTAATTTCTTTCAGCAAATTCTCAGTTGGTCAGAAGTTTACATACACTCATATAGAATTTGGTAGCATTGCCTTTAAATGTTTTAACTTCGGTCAAACGTTTTGTGTAGCCTTCCACAAGCTTCCCACAATAAGTTGGGTGAATTGTGGCCCATTCCTCCTGACAGAGCTGGTGTAACTGAGTCAGGTTTGTCGGCCTCCTGACAGAGCTGGTGTAACTGAGTCAGGTTTGTGGGCCTCCTTGCTCCACACGCTTTTTCAGTTCTGCCCACATATGTTCTATTGCATTGAGGTCAGGGCTTTGTGATGGCCACTCCAATACCATGACTTTGTTGTCTTTAGGCCATTTTTGTCACAACTTTGGAGGTATGCTTGGGGTCACTGTACATTTGGAAGACACATTAGCATCCAAGCTTTAACTTCCTGACTGATGTCTTGAGATGTTGCTTCAATATATCCACATAATTTTATCTCCTCATGATGCCATCTATTTTTGAAGTGCACCAGTCCCTCCTGCAGCAAAGCAACCCCACAACATGATGCTGCCACCCCGTGCTTCATGGTGGGGATGGTGTTCTTTGGCTTGCAAGACTCCCCCTTTTCCTCCAAACATGACGATGGTCACTTTCTCCCCATGTGCAGTTGCAAACAGTAGTCTGGCATTGTTATGGTGGTTTTGGAGCAGTGGCTTCTTCCTTGCTGAGCGGCCTTTCAGGTTATGTCGATATCGGACTCGTTTTACTGTGGATATAAATACTTTCGTACCTGTTTCATCCAGCATCTTCACAAGGTCCTTTGTTGTAGTTCTAGGATTGATTTGCACTTTTCGCACCAAAGTACGTTAATCTCTAGGAGACAGAACACATATTCCTCCTGAGCGGTACGACGCATGCGTTGTCCCATGGTGTTTTTACTTGCGTACTTGTTAAGGTTGTCGTAAGAACTGGACCAAGGCGCAGCTGATATTGAGTTCCACATATTTATTCCAAAGTGAAACTTAAACCAAAAACAATAAATCAAATAAACGAACAACGGAACGTGACTACATGGAACACAAACACAAAATAATATCCCACAAACATAGGTGGGACAAATATCTACCTATATATGATCCCCAATTAGAGACAACGATTATCAGCTGCCTCTAATTGGGAATCAAACAAAACACCAACATAGAAAATAAAATATCGAACACAATATAGAAATTATAAACTAGAATAACTCCTAGTCACACACTGACTTACTACACCATAGAGAAACAAGGGCGTGACAGTACTATTGTTTGTACAGATGAACGTGGTACCTTCAGGCGTTTGGAAATTGCTCCCAAGGATAAACCAGACTGTGGAGGTCTATAATTATTTTTCTGAGGTAATGGCCGATTTCTTTTGATTTTACCATGATGTCAAACAAAGAGGCACTGAGTTTGAAGGTAGGCCTTGAAATACATCCACAGGTACACCTCCAATTGACTCAAATGATGTCAATCAGCCTATCGGAAGCTTCTAATGCCATGACATATATTTCTGGCATTGTCCAAGCTGTTTAAAGGCACAGTCAACTAAGTGCATGTAAACATCTCACCCACTGGAAGTGTGAAACAGTGAATTACAAGTAAAATAATCTGTCTGTAAACAATTGTTGGGAAAATTCCTTGTGTCATGCACAAAGTAGATTACAATTTGTGTACAAGAAAAGTGTGGAGTTGTTGAAAAACGAGTTGCAATGACTATAAACTAAGTGTATGTAAACTTCCCACTTCAACTGTGTATGAAAATGTTTATTATATTATAATTCATAATATGATGAATTACATTATAAAATGAACACATGCACTTTAATGTTATATCAATTCATATAGGTTAAAGCTTTTCTCCAACAACATGGAAGTGGTTCCACTCTGTAGGCTACTGCTAATCACATCATGTTGCAGGTCTAATTAGATTTTAACACTCTAGATTTGAACAATCTTTCATAATATTGGAATATCTAAAGTGAACCTGTGTCATGTTCCTAGTTACAATGTTACCAATGATTATCTGCTAAATTGTTGGTCATCTCTGTCAGAGTAGTTCAACCTAACTCTATGAAAAACCATATAACTGAACGTTACAATGTTTGTTCCCGTCAATCATTTCTTAATAACGTATATCATTGGATGTCTTCTCCATGAGGTGTTTCTTGGTGTTCTTCTCTGGCCTGAACAGAATAATAAAGCATTTAGGAACAAATAATAGAAAGAACAACCCAAAGCTAGAGGTGATGATGGCAAAGATCTCCACAGCTACAGTCAACTTCCCTGGAGAGCTGAAATAAGCTGGGATAAAGGTGATCCAGACTGCACAGAATATGAGCATGCTGAAGGTGATGAATTTGGCCTCATTGAAGTTATCAGGCAGCTTCCGAGCCAGAAAAGCCAGCACAAAGCACAAGAGAGACAGGAGTCCTATATAGCCCAACACAGCCCAGAAACCAATAGCTGAACCTACATCACACTCTAGAATGATCTTTTCCTTGTAGGTAGTGATGTTTTTAATGGGGAAGGGAGGGGAAAGGACCAACCACAGAGTGCATATCATAGCCTGGACAAACGTGAAGGACACTACAGTCAATCTCTGCTGTGGGGGACCAAACCATTTCATGACATTACTGCCTGGAAGTGTAGCCCTGAAGGCCATCAACACCACTATTGTTTTCCCCAGAACACAAGAGATGCAGAGGACGAAGGTGATCCCAAACGCTGTGTGACGCAGCATACAGGACCATTCAGAGGGCCGGCCAATGAAAGTAAGAGAACACAGAAAACACAGAGTCAAGGAGAAGAGCAGCAGGAAGCTCAGCTCAGAGTTGTTGGCCCTGACGATGGCTGACGTTCGGTGGTGGTAGAAGACAGCTGCCGTGGCGATGGCCAGTAGAGCCCCGCCCACAGAGCAGGCGGTCAGGATGATTCCGAGGACCTCGTGGAAGGACAGGAACTCCACAGGCTTAAGGATACAGATGTCTCTCTCAGCGTTGGGCCAGTACTCCTCGGGACAGATCTGACAGTCTGAAGAATCTGACCAGGACAAAACAACAGACATCAAATGTTAATAATAATAGATTCAGGTTTTATTTATTTACAAAAACATGTCCCACAATGCTGCACTTTGTAAGTTTACAATAAAGAATATTTAATTAATGTACAGCTTACATAAGATAATAAGAATAGGAACATGATTGACAGGCACAACCTTTGCAGTGCTGGTAATATGAACAAACCGTGATAGAAATTACTACACAATTTTCCCAACTGTTCCTATAGTCCTACCTGTGTTATCACTTATTTCTCCCTCTGCACATTGGATACAGTCATAACAGCATACAGGCTTTCCTTTCTGTATAGCCTTACGAGTGCCGGGGGGACAGCTCTCACTGCACACTGACACAGGTACTTGTGTACTGTTCTTTACCCAGGTGATTTCCCTCTTGATGTCAAGCCTCTGGTCAAGAGGCAGAGACCCATCATAGCGCCCCACTGTCACAAACTCCATCTTCCCACTCTCCTGTATCTGCCAGTTGACCAGCTCATAGGTGGCCACTGGGTCCCCGTTGGCATCGAAAGACACCTGGTACCCGTTACGAGAGAAGTTCACCCTCCTCAATCTCTCCAGGACCTGGGGGTTAAAAGTGCAAGGAAGGGAGAGAGATGAAGAGAAATGGAGATAAGGGAAGAGATATATGAGTGAGAGGATGAGAGATGGAGAGATAGATGGAGAGAGGGGAAGAGAGAGATGAGAGATGGAGAAAGGGGAAGAAATATGGAAAGAGAGATAAGGAGAGAAGGGAAGAGAGAGAGAGAGGGAGAGAGAGAAACAGAACATTAATTTAAATCATATTTATCAGATGTGTTACTTCAGAAGAAGTTGTAAAGTATAATGAGAACTCCTAGGCCTTCATACATATAGTATAAATAAACATATTCACCAGGAAATGATACTACAGACTTGTCATTCACCTGTGTTGGCTTCACATTAAGGTTTTTGTCACAGTTCACAGTGGAGTTTTCTCTCTCTTCACAAACGATGCTGTGGATGGCGTGTGCTATGGCATAAACAGCTTTATACACCATGTTAGTGACACGCAGCTGGGATGTATCTGTGTAGGGGGTCTGTAGCTGCTGTATATCCTCACTGCCATCACACACCTTCTCTTCAACCCCAACACCTGTAGAGGTCCCTACAGACAGACAGAAAGAGAGAGAGACAGAGAGACAGAGAGAGAGACAGACAGACAGACGGATGGACGACGGACGGGCGGACAGATAGATAGATACCTATACCCAGCCTACAGCCGAAGGCTGCTTCCCAGAACTCAGTGAGCAGGGGAGAGTTGGACACCTTTTGTGGGGAGAGGTCCAGGAGGAAGTCCCTGAGGCCGGGGATGACAGAGCGTTGGATGCCAATTCCGATGGTCCCGGCACACAGGCCGAAACGCAGCATCTCTGGTTCAGTGACCCAGGACTCGCTCCCGATCCACTGGCGGGGTGGAGAGGGCAGGCGTTCCATCTCCCTCAGCAGGATTCTCATGTCCCAAGAGGATACGAATGCAACCACCACCCGGGCTGTGGAGCTGGGGAACATGATTATATCATATGCTTAATATGCTGGTCATGTTTGTCATTCACTGGAATGTCTCAGTGAAGTGACCATGACCCTTAGTATTCATCAACACTTTTTCAAATCATGTTGGTCTCACAGATCAGCTTTGGAAATGAGAGAATATAACAACAACAATATATTTTATAAATCTAGTCTTGGACTTGTATGAATGAAACGTTCACCAGTATTCATGGTTCACCTGCGGATCACGTCGGCCACCCGTTGCACTCTGCTGAGTGGGTTGGTAAGGGAGAAGGCTTCAGAATACTCCACACAGATACCCTCCTCTTGTGCTGCCTTTAGGAAAGCCGCCATCCCGTTATTACCGTAGTCAGAGTCGGAACGGACCGCCCCAATCCAGGTCCAGCCGAAGTGCCTGATGAGTTGGGCCAGAGCGGCAGCCTGGAACTGATCACTGGGGATGGTTCTGAAGAAGGTGGGATACTGTTTCTTATCACTCAGACACGCACAGGTGGAAGAGTGGCTCACCTTGGTAAAAACAGACAATTGAAAACATGAGAAAGAACATCATGTCGGCCTCACAACTCTAATGTATTGGCTACTTCCTGCTATTTTATTTAGCTGTGTAGTTTGTTGTTGGCCTTATCTTGGCCAGTTCGCAGTTGCAAATGATAACTTGTTCTCAACTAGGTTACCTGGTTAAATAAAGGTGGAATAAAAAAAATGTTAGGGAGGGGAGATATTAATAATAATAAGCCAAACTATTGTTTTTCATTACGCCAGAATGAAAAGGATACACAAAACTGTGACACCAATCCCTGGTCTCCCATAACAACCTAGCCTATGAAAGGTAGTCCTCAGACCATGTTTTAATGCCGCAAGATGTTCTCCAGACTCATAGTTCTCAGTCTATGTTCAAATGCCTTTCTCTCCATATTTTCAAACAGAAATGTATATTCCTGAAAGAGAGGAGGATATACACTAGGAATACAGTAAATTAAAAGTTTAACTCATTCCTGAAAGATAGGAGAATATACAGTAGAAATACAGTAAATTAAAAGAGTCTGAATGATTTCTTTTCATAGAAGTTTACCTGAGGAATGCCGAAAGGGCCAATGATGCGCAACATGCTGATTGTAGGCGTGGAGGCAGACTCGCCAACGATAGCTGTCACTGTAGCCGACCCTGAGCACTGTTCTCCGGTATCAAACATGGGGTCCAGGCCATTAGCCAGCTGGAAGGCCACTTTCACGGCCATAGGGACCAAGTTGCAGGAGTCGTGCACTTGATAACCAAGCATGATACCCGGTAGAAGGTACGAACTGTTGTTTATTTCCTCAACTGCGAAGATCATGGCTCTCGAGAAGCGCAACTCACGGGAATCCATACTGTAAATAGATGATGGGTCAGTGAGCACCTCCTGACAAATCAAAAACTAGCCTATAGAATGTTTTCATGGCAAACAGCGTAATATCTAGTATTATTTTCCATACCGTCTATATGTCTACACTTTTGTTGTCTGTAATTGAGGACATTGTAGTATAGCCTGCAATTGAAAATGTGATCCTTTGTAACAGTAGTCTTTACCTACTCTCTGAGACACAAACACACTCTTTAAACACTGTTTATCTGTCTTTAAATACACTGTATCTCTGTCTTTAAACACACTGTTTATCGGTATTTAAACACACTGTTTCTCTGTCTTTAAAACACAATTTATCTGTCTAGCCACAGTCCTGTCCCCTGTTCCCTCTTGCGCTCACTGACCTCCCTGTGCACTGCAGGGGCTCAGGCAGGCTGGTGTAGCTGTGATCCACAGTGTGCATATAGTAATGAATGGAGAAAACACCCCCGATGACAAAGTCCCCGTCCTGGGAGAACGCCGGAGGACGAGGGGTGCCTTGGAGCCTGCATCTGACAGACTCCAGCCCAGAGGCAGAGACAGAGGCAGACGAGAGCAAGGCAAGCCCACCAGCCACCACAGCTAGATGTAGTAGAACCAGACTACCAGCCAGACTTGGATCCAGAGCAGGAGCCAGAGATAGCCTCATTCCCCTGATGTGTAGAAGGTATGGAGTAATACAGCGCCACACAGACCCATATATGTCAGGATACCTCTCTTCTCTGGGTTAAATAACCACCGTACCTCTGTGGGGATTCCTCTGGGGGCCACACTGTGGGTATGGCCATGCCAAGGAGGGAGGGGCTAGAAGCTGCTCTGCTCACCCAGTCAGGTCCTGCTTCTTTCAGCTATAGAGATGCACCAGCATCAGAACTACGTTGACTGTAATGGTTTAGATAGACATAAACATACATTAGACACACAATAACCATGAGCCTCTCTTATATTCCCTCTACAGTCTAGACCTCTTGGCAAGCTGGATCTACACAGTATTTACCCAACAGTCTTGTCTACTTGGTATGCTGGCTCTATACAGTTAATCCTCTACAGTTAGTCCTCTTGGCACACTGGCAATACACAGGATTTATTCTACAGTCTAGTCCTCTTGGTAAGCTTCCTCTCTTATATTTCCCCTACAGTCAAATTTTACATTTGCCTTAGCCAAATCCATTTAAAAACAGTTTTTCAAAATTCCTGACATTTAATCCAAGTAAAAATTCCCTGTTTTAGCTCATTTAGGATCACCACTTTATTTTGAGAATGTGATAAGGCCGAATAATAGTAGAGAAAATTATTTATTTCAGGTTTTATTTCTTTCATCACATTCCCAGTGGGTCAGAAGTTTACAAACACTCAATTAGTATTTGGTAGCATTGTCTTTAAATTGTTTAATTTGTGTCAAACATTTTGGGTAGCCTTCCACAAGCTTCCCACAGTAAATTAGGTGAATTTTGGCCCATTCCTCCTGACAGAGCTGGCCACTACAAAACCTTGATTTTTTGTCCTTAGGCCAATATAGCCACAACTTTGGAAGTATGCTTGGTGTCACTGTCCATTTGGAAGACCCATTTGCGACCAAGCTTTAACTTCCTGACTGATGTCTTGAGATGTTGCTTCAATATATCCACATAATTTTTTCTCCTCATGATGCCATCTATTTTGTGAAGTGCACCAGGCCCTCCTGCAGCAAGCAACCCCACAACATGATGCTGCCACCCCGTGCTTCATGGTGGGGATGGTGTTATTTGGCTTGCAAGACTCCCCCTTTTCCTCCAAACATAACGATGGTCACTTTGTCCCCATGTGCAGTTGCTGCCACCCCTGTGCTTCACGGATGCAAGCCTCCTCCTTTTTCCTCCAAACATAACGATGGTCACTTTGTCCCCATGTGCAGTTGCTGCCACCCCTGTGCTTCACGGATGCAAGCCTCCTCCTTTTTCCTCCAAACATAACGATGGTCACTTTGTCCCCATGTGCAGTTGCTGCCACCCCTGTGCTTCACGGATGCAAGCCTCCTCCTTTTTCCTCCAAACATAACGATAGTCACAATCTTGTCCCCATATGCAGTTGCAAACCGTAGTCTGGCATTTTATGGCGATTTTGGAGCAGTGGCTTCTTCCTTGCTGAGCGGCCTTTCAGGTTATTTCGGTATAGGACTTGTTTTACTGTGGAAACAGATATACTTTCAGACCTGTTTCCTCCAGTATATTCACAAGGTCCTTTGCTGTTGTTCTGGGTTTGATTTGCACTTTTCGCACCAAAGCACACTAATCTCTAGGAGACAGAACGCATCTTCTTCCTGAGCAGTATGACGCCTGCGTGTTACCATGGTGTTTATACTTGCGTACTATTGTTTGTATAGATGAACGTGGTACCTTCATTCATTTGGAAATGGCTCCCAAGGATGAACCAGACTTGTGGAGGTCTACAAGTTTTTTTCCTGAGGTTTTGGCTGATTTCATTTGATTTTCCTATGATGTCAAGCAAAGAGGGACTGAGTTTGAAGGTAGGCCTTGAAATACATCCACAGGTACACCTCCAATTGACTCAAATGATGTCAATCAGCTTATCAGAAGCTTCTAAAGCCATTACATATTTTTCCTGAATTTTCCAAGCTATTGTCGTGTCTTTGGCATCATTAATACTGAAGACTAAATTTGATCAAATAACTCTCTAAATTATTATTACACGATTAAACAAATGAATCATGTTACTGTAATTAACTAGGAAGTCGGGGCACCAAGGAAAATATTCAGATTACAAATTTATAATTTTCCTAATATAACTTTCAGATATTTTAATATCTGATCAATTAGTCTTCCAATTAATTAATTATTCTTTACCTCACGTTAGTCTCATTCCAAACGTCTATACGGTAGCCGAAGGAGAAGAATATACAGACCAGACTTTAGGAGTGGACTACGGGCTTGAAGACTGGCCGGTTTTTTGCAAGGTTGTGTGTCCCGAACTGAGAGTTATCACAAAGGGGTATAGGTTGTTCACGGGCTACGAGACCCGTTGGGAAGGTACCCCTGACTCTGAAAAGTATTTCACAGGGTGAAATTATAAAGAAAGAATGGACTTCCATGTGGATGCGTGGAGTTCCATATCAGCAACGAGGAAACCCGCAGCCAAAACATTTGTGATGGTGGCCTGACTTGGGATTTTAGGTTGAACTTATTAAAGTAAGGGAAGACCCCCCTGTATTGGACAAAAATGAATGGTAAGTCATTGGCATCGGACAAACCATATACACATTGTCCAATACCACCCAATTCGGCGTTGATTCATGTAAAGCATATTGCAAATGCCATATGGCAATTGCCAGTTGTAACACTTTAAAAATTCAACAGGTGGCGAATCCGCTCCACCGTGGTTTTTCATATTGGATATGTAACCCAAGTCAACGTCCAAAAGCAAAATTTTGAAAAAATGAATTTTTTGTAAAAAACTTATCACCCCTTAAAAAAGTGCTTTCTGGACCGTTTTTCGAAATTCTTTCGATTTTTTTGTCAATTACACATGTGTAAGAACTGTATGAATATACTTTTGTCCAATTTTATTATGATAATTTTTTTTTTTTTACATGCGCATAAGGAATATGTTTTGTCCATTTTCAATATGATTTCATACGAAGTCAAAAGTCAAAAGTCAAAAATGTCAAAATTTTGGAAAAAACTTCACACACCCTTAAAAAGTGCTTTCTGGACCGTTTTTCAAAATTCTTTCGAATTTTTTGTCAATTACACATGTGTAAGAACTGTATGAATACACTTTTGTCCAATTATATTATCTTTTTTTTATTTATTTTTTACATGCGCATAAGTAATATGTTTTGTCCAATTTCAATATGATTTCATAGGAAGTCAAAAGTCAAAAATGTCAAAATTTTGTAAAAAACTTCACACACCCTTAAAAAGTGCTTTCTGGACCGTTTTTCGAAATTGTTTCCAATTTTGTGTCAATTACACACGTATAAGAACTGTATCAACATACTTTAGTTGTATTTTAATATCATATTATTATTATTTTTTTTACTTGTGCATAAGGAATATGATTTGTCCATTTACAATATGATTTCATAGGAAGTCAAAAGTCAAAGTCAAAAGTCACTTTTTTGGGGGCCAAATGCCATATGAAATTTGACATGCTCAAAAATGCAAAATCGACTGGCCTGATGAACACAGGATGGCCGAGCAGTGATAGTTGTACCTTTCCATCACTCGTTGTGTTGATTTCATCATGTCCATTTGGTGATGTTTTTTCACTATACAATCATATTGCAAGTGCACGTGCATTTGCAATATGGTTCAATTGGCATTTACCATATGAAATTTGACATGCTCAAAAATGCAAAATTGACTGGCCTGATGAACACAGGATGGCCGAGCAGTGATAGTTGTACCTTTCCATCACTCGTTGTGTTGATTTCATCATGTCCATTAGGTGATGTTTTTTCACTATAGAATCATATTGCAAATGCACGTGCATTTGCAATATGGTTCAATTGGCATTTACCATATGAAATTTGAAATGCTAAAAAATGCAAAATTGACTGGCCTGATGAACACAGGATGGCCGAGCAGTGATAGTTGTACCTTTCCATCACTCGTTGTGTTGATTTCATCATGTCCATTTGGTGATGTTTTCTCACTTTTGCAAAGTCACTGTGCATTTGCAATATGGTTCAATGGGCAGGTACCATCACGAATTTGTCATGCTATAAAAACCCTGCAGGAATGTGAAATTGACTGGCCCGATGAACTCGGGATGGCTGGGCAGTGATTCTGGTTCATCTCAATGGCTCGTTAGGGTTGATTTCAGAATGTCACTTTTGGTGATGGTACCTCACTGTTTAAACATATTGCAAATGGACAAGAGTCACCAGCAAGTCACCGTCCATCAGTCAATTAGATATCATTCTGACAACAAACTGATACAAACTGACACTAAACCCACTTTTTCCAACTCGTTTAGTAGCCAACTATCACATACTTCAGAGCTGGCCCAAAATTCACAACGCCTTCGGTTCAAACCATAAAAAAAACATAAAACACATAGTTACGTTCTAGCTGCGGGTCCATTTCTTATGTTACGTGTAGGCCTAGCTGAGACGACCCGGAATCCCAAGTTTCGGCTCGATCGGTAATTTGGTGTCCGAGCAAAACCGTAATTGGTGCTGAAAATCAACTTTTTTCTATGACTTGCTACGGGGTCCTTGAATGAGCTATCGGACCGAAACGTTGGGGTCTGTCTATATGGACCGAGACGGTCGCAATGCACCTAGTCTTGTGTCTCTGAGACATTTCTAAATGTCGCCATTTTCATAATGGTCAAAATGAATTGAAGTCATTGCAAATGTACGAAGCTGTTTCTCGGTCCGAGAACCGTCTAGAGCCACGTAACTCACCACGCACTATTGACCTGAGGTCTAGAACAGGATTCTAAAGTTTCGGAACTCTAGGTCTGACGGTTCTTTAAAAGTTCCAACAAGGTTAACTAATGCAGGCAGTGTATGTCTCTACGCACCCCAATGGGTCCCTCCTTCCAAGTTGTGTGTGTGTGTGATTTAGTTTTCCTTTGAAATTTTATGGGAAAAATGACTGATTTACAGTTCATGGGGGTTGCCTAATCACATATATGAAGTTTTGGAAAGATCTGACTTTTTTAACCCCTCGAAACAGCCCAAGAGACACCAATTATGGCACTTCCGGTTGGCACAGGAAGCTATAAGTCAACACATATCCTCACTGGGGTATGCTTTTACAGAATCCTGAGTTTTAAGTCCTTACATTAAGAATTGACTGATTTACACAGGGTTGAATGCACTATGTCTATCAAACTGCAGGCAGGGTATGGAAAAACACTTTTAGGGTGATTTTAACCACTTCCGGTTGGTCCAGGAAGCTTAGAATCAACACAGGTAGACCTCATACTGCCCTGATGGACTGTTACCAAAGACAGGTTCATACGGCATTCATAACCCATATAGACTTCAGGTTGAATTTAGGGGTGCAGGCAATGTATTCCTATGTGGAGAGAAGTCAATGCAAACTCTTTGAAGTAAACACCTTCTTTTAACTATTAAGGGTTAATGCCACACGGTCAACGTTAGGCTTGCACGGATCGGAAGGACCTTAGGAACGTACCTGAGGTCAAATTGTGCTTCTCACCCTAAAGGTTCTCTCACTGTCACCCAAAAGCAAATGACGTGGTGGGGCAGGCTTAATTTTGGGCCTACTTTTCTCATGGTCGCTGCGCTCAGACCGAGCGAGCTACGGTCAAGCGGGATATCTCGTTGAACTCGGCACGGCCTAGAGATTATGTTTATGCCATTCCCTGCTCTCTGTGTCTTTGAGCACTGCACTTTTTAACTCTATCCTTGCTGTGTGTGTGTGTTACAGCTTTTCTTTGACATCTGTTGGGGGAAATGACTGATTTACAGTTCATGAGGTTTACCTAGTCACACATATGAAGTTTTGGAAAGATGTGACTTTTTTAACCCTTCAAAACAGATAGTGTGACCCAATTAAAGGCACTTCCGGTTGGCACAGGAAGCTATAAGTAAACACATGTCTTGATTGACATAGCCACTTACAGAATCCTGAGTTTTAAGTCTTTAAGTTAAGAATTGACTGATCTACACAGGGTTGAATGCACTATGTCTATCAAACTGCAGGCAGTGTATGGATCAACACTGATAAGGTGATTTCAACCACTTCCGGTTGCTTCAGGAAGCTTAGAATTGGCACAGGTAGACCTCATAGTGGTCTGATGGACTGTCATAGAAGACAGGTTCATAAGGCATTCATAACCCACATAGGCTTCAGGTTGAATTTAGAGGTGCAGGCAATGTATTCCTATGGGGAGAGAAGTCAATGCAAACTCTTTGAAGTAAACACCTTCTTTTAACTATTAAGGGTTAATGCCACACGGTCAAGGTTAGGCTTGCACGGATCGGAAGGACCTTAGGAACGTACCTGAGGTCAAATTGTGCTTCTCACCCTAAAGGTTCTCTCACTGTCACCCAAAATTCAAACGTGGTGGGGCAGGCTTAATTTTGGGTTTTGAAAAGATCTGACCTTTTTAACCCTTGGAAACTGCCACTGTGACACCATTTAAGGCACTTCCGGTTGGCACAGGAAGCTATGAATAAACTCATATCATGATTGGGGTATGCCTTTACAGAATCCTGAGTTTTAAGTCTTTACGTTAAGAACTGAGTTATTTACGGAGGGTTTAGTGAGTGTGTGTTATTTCAGAAAATCATAGAAAATCACAGAAATCTCGCAGATTCGTAAGAACACCCTGCAACTGGATCTGTAACCGTTGAAAAATCCGTGAACATCACCAAGGTGTCGTTGTACGATTTCTCTTAAATGACGATAGATAAATGGCTGGTTCTTTTTTTATTGACACCGGAGGCTCCTTGACTTTGACGTGAAGTGGAAAAATCATTTCTCTATTTTCATTTTGGACCTTTAATCCCAGAGAAATGGCCATAACTCAAAAACCGTTGAGGCCTAGACGTCATCTTGTTCGGGGCCAACTGCCCATTATGCCGCCCCTACGCTCACCGAGTTTCGGCTTCTAAATATTTTCAGTTTTCGAGATAAGGCCCCGTCGTGAATCGTGATGTTTTGTCCAATAGCAATACGATTGCTTATGCCCTCTTGTGGGAATTTCCGGGACAACGGAAAAATGACCTAAATCTTATTATTTTTGTAAAACGGAAACCGAATGTCCGACAAAGTTCATTTGATGACTTCCTGGTAGGTCCGGCCCTGCCGCTCGGCCCGACGCTGTCCGCGAATTTTACAAACGATTTCGGACGTCTAGTAAGGGACCGTACATTTGCAATATGGACTTTCTCACTAACCATACAGGTACTGCCGAAATCTTCCCTTACGGTATGTTGGGATCTAATGGAATTGAAAATGTTAGAGTTGTTGGACGTTCTTTTTTCTGCTTCAACAATAAGAGGAGTGTCAACCACGCACTGATACCCAAAGGACTGCTTCAACAATAAGAGGAGTGTCAACCACGCCCTGATACCCAAAGGACTGGTTCAACAATAAGAGGAGGGTCAACCACGCCCTGATACCCAAAGGACTGGTTCAACAATAAGAGGAGGGTCAACCACACCCTGATACCCAAAGGACTGCTTCAACAATAAGAGGAGTGTCAACCACGCCCTAATATCCAAAGAACTGCTTCAAATATAAGAGGAGTGTCAACCACGCCCTGATACCCAAAGGACTGGTTCAACAATAAGAGGAGTGTCAACCACGCCCTGATACCCAAAGGACTGGTTCAACAATAAGAGGAGTGCCAACCACGCCCTGATACCCAAAGGACTGGTTCAACAATAAGAGCAGTGTCAACCACGCCCTGATACCCAAAGGACTGCTTCAACAATAAGAGGAGGGTCAACCACGCCCTGATACCCAAAGGACTGGTTCAACAATAAGAGGAGGGTCAACCACGTCCTGATACCCAAAGGACTGCTTCAACAATAAGAGGAGGGTCAACCACGCCCTGATACCCAGAGGACTGCTTCAACAATAAGAGGAGTGCCAACCACGCCCTGATACCCAAAGGACTGCTTCAACAATAAGAGGAGTGCCCTTAACTTCTTAAGGTATAAGGTGCAGCATTTTCACTTTTGGATAAATAGCGTGCCCAATTTCAACTTCCTGCTACTCAGGCCAAGAATATAAGATATGCATATTATTAGTAGATTTGGATATAAAGCACACTGAAGTTTCTAAAACAGTTTGAATCATGTCTGTGAGTATAGTTTTTTCTGGATCATGGACATTTTGGATATATATGGACGGAATTAATCAAACAAAGGGACCAATTGTGATGTTTATGGGACATATTGGAGTGCCAACAAAAGAAGCTCGTTGAAGCTAAGGCATGTTTTATATTTTATTTCTGCGTTTTGTGTAGCGCCTGCAGGGTTGAAATATGCTAATCTCTTTGTTTACTGTTGTGCTATCATCAGATAATAGCTTATTGTGCTTTCGCCGAAAAGCCTTTTAAAAATCTGACATGTTGGCTGGATTCACAACGAGTGTAGCTTTAATTTAGTATCTTACATGTGTCTTACATGTGTGATTTAACCTCTTCAACCTATGGGGGCGCTATTTCATTATTGGATAAAAAAACGTGCCCGTTTTAAGCGCAATATTTTGTCACAAAAAGATGCTCGACTATGCATATAATTGACAGCTTTGGAAAGAAAACACTCTGACGTTTCCAAAACTGCAAAGATATTATCTGTGAGTGCCCCAGAACTGATGCTACAGGCGAAACCAAGATGAAACTTCAAACAGGAAATGAGCAGGATTTTTGAGGCTCTGTTTTTCATTGTCTCATTATATGGCTGTGAAAGCACCAGGAATGAGCCTGCCCTTTCTATCGTTTCTCCAAGTTGTCTGCAGCATTGTGACGTATTTGTAGGAATATCATTGGAAGATTGGCCATAAGAGACTACATTTACCAGGTGTCCTTTGTTGAAATTGCTGCGTAATCTCCAAGCTGCTCGCATTCATCCATGTGATTGAGACAGAGAGGAGACTTCCAGGAACGATATGTCATGAAGAGATATGTGAAAAACACATTGAGGATTGATTCTAAACAACGTTTACCATGTTTCAGTCGATATTATGGAGTTAATGTGGAAAAAAGTTTGGCGTTTTGATGAATGAATTTTCAGGTTTTTTTGGTAGCCAAACATGACGCAGAAAACGGACCGATTTCTCCTGCACAAATCATCTTTCAGGAAAAACTGAACATTTGCTATCTAACTGAGAGTCTCCTCATTGAAAACATCCGAAGTTCTTCAAAGGTAAATGATTTTATTTGAATGGTTTTCTGGTTTTTGTGAAAATGTTGCCTGCTGAATGCTAACACTAAATGCTAACGCTAGCTATCAATAGCTATCAATACTGTTACACAAATGCTTGTTTTGCTATGGTTGAGAAGCATATTTTTGAAAATCTGAGATGACAGTGTTGTTAACAAAAGGCTAAGCTTGAGAGCTAGCTGGCAGTTCCACTGGATGTCATAAGGTGAACGCACCAATTTGTAAGTCGCTCTGGATAAGAGCGTCTGCTAAATGACTTAAATGTAAAATGTAAATGTAGCATATTGATTTCATTTCATTTGCGATTTTCATGAATAGTTAACGTTGCGTTATGGTAATGGGCTTGAGGCTGTATTCACGATCCTGGATCCGAGATGGCTCGACGCAAGAAGTTAATGAAAGTTAGATTTTTATATAATTTTACTTGAATTTGCCGCGCAGCATTTTTCCTGGCTTTTGGCCAAGCGTCCCTTATACCATAAGAAGTTTTTATACCCTCATGCATGATAAATACAGCATCATTCGCATGTACACAGGAGTGCATCACGGAACACAGCGGCTTCTACCTGACTCTCCCCAGTAATGCGTCTGCACATATATCGTAATAACTAAAGTTCGAAATATACAACCAATTTTCCAAAGCCTATATAGTTATCAGAGGCCTGGGAAGTAGGTCTCAGTGAGATTACATACCCCCATAGTTGGTATAATATCAAGGATAAGGACCGTGATTATTATTGCAAAAAGATATCGGAACCTGCAAAACTTATTAAGCTTAAAAAAGGGTTCTATAGAACCATCGACAGGATCGTCTCAGAATTGAATGAACTCCTAACCCAGAACAATATGGAAATACTCTTGATCTACAACCCTATACATAAACATGTACACATCTCAGGGGATGCTGGTGGGGGTAAAAAAACAGCGTAATTTAGCCTACATGTTGGGGATGGGTCCCAATAAATGGACGTATGTGAAAGACAAATTATTCCCATTCCCTGCGGATATACATGCAGGATTTTACAACATATTTGTGTATACCGACATCATATCCTATCAAATGGTCGGAGACAGTTGTGTGTCCCTCCTGAGAGCAGTTCATATAGACGGAAAGGATGGCGATATAGTCACTGTCAACTATGACGTATAAACAAGAAATATATTGAAAACATTCTGGTTGAGCTTAAAACGGATCAGAACGAAAACATCAAATTTACTTATCGTAAAACGATTGTAAAACTCCACTTTAGACCCACAAAAACCTCTCTACATATATAATATAATATTAGTATTATATATATTTATAGAAACATAAAACAAATAAATTAAATGGGTTATGGACCACCAACATCTCGACCCTAACCGCTATGTCTCATACTATGATGCTCAAGTGGTTAATGGTTTACCCGGCAATTATGGATCCCCGACCATGTACGGTTCGGGGATAGGAGGTATATTTCCTCTTTAGGATGGTTTTACTGTTTATGTAGAGAGGCCTCAGCATAGAAAACCACATTTAAAATCAGCGGCTAAAAATATGGTAAATGAGGTTGTAGCCAATGCTATGACCAGAATGGCGTCACCAGATGCCGAGCATCAAGAAGGCTCGGGGCTTATGATGTTGTCTCGAAAACCAAAAAAGAGACCTCCGGGTATAAGGCTCAGGCCTGCCCCTAAAAAGCAGAGGTTAACCGTTAAAAGAAACTCAGTAAGTCAAAGACGTGGTAAAGTGAGGAGGCCTGGACCAAAAACAACAAAAATAATACTAAGTATTTTATAAAAGAACAAGCAACATGGCTCTTTTACACCACATGTCCTGTGAAGCTATAAAGACAGAGCTCAATCTTTCACGGCCCCTTAACTCTTGAGACTAGGGGGCATTATTTTGATGTTTGGATGAAAAATTTACCCAAATGAAACTGCCTATTTCTCAGGCCCAAAAGCTAGAATATGCATGCAATTGGCAGATTAGGATAGAAAACATTCTAAAGTTTCCAAAACTGTCAAAAAATTGTATGTGAGTATAACAGAATTGATATTGCAGGCGAAAACCTGAGGAAAATCCAACCAGGAAGTACTGTTTTTCTGAAACCTCTCGGTTCCACTGCATGCCTTCCCTCCATTTAAAGGGATATCAACCAGATTCCTTTCCCTATGGCTTCCACATGGTGTGAACAGTCTTTAGACATAGTTTCAGGCTTTTATTCTGAAAAATGAGCGAGAATGATCCCATCGCGTCAGTGGGTGTCCTTAGATTTTTTTCATGCGCAAGCAGCTTGGAGCAGACCTTTTCTCTCTCTCTCCTATTGAACAAGCTACCATCCGGTTAAAATATTATTTATTATTTATTGTAAAAACAACCTGAGGATGGATTATAAAAAACGTTTGACATGTTTCTACAAACTTTACAGATACTATTTGGAATTTCCATCTGCCCTTCTTGACCTGCACGAGCCTGTGGATTATTCAACATAACGCGCCAACCAAATGGAGGTTTTTGAATATAAAAATAATCTTTATCGAACAAAACAAACATTTATTGTGTAACTGGGAGTCTCGTGAGTGCAAACATCCAAAGATCATCAAAGGTAAGCGATTAATTGTATTGCTTTTCTGACTTTCGTGACCAATCTACTTTGCTGCTAGCTGTTTGTAATGCTTACCATCATCTGCTGAGAGAGCTGTCCTAACATAAACGCTTGGTTTGCTTTCGCTGTAAAGATTTTTTGAAATCTGGCATGCCATGTGAATTAACAACAAGCTAAGCTGTGTTTTGGTATATTGCACTTGTGATTTCATGACAAGTAAATATGTTTAGTAATTTAATTTGAATTTGGCGCTCTGCAATTCAATGGACGTTGACCCCGCTAAATGATTCCGCTAAAGGGATCGGTGCGCCAAATTAACCCAACATTCAATAGAGATGTCCAGTTATGCGGAGATAGCCCCACTCTCTGCCATTACAGACAACGGTCCTATAGAATGTTTCATACCAGGCCAGGGTGACAACTATCTGGACCTCAACAACACCTTGGTGCATTTACGTCTAAACGTGACCAAAGGAGATGGTGCTAATATTGCAGACGATGCCAAAGTGAGTTTCATTAATTACCCAGTGGCCACCATCTTCTCCCAAGTGGATGTGACTTTGGGTGAATGCCTAATCAGTCAAAGCAGTGCCACATACCCTTATAGGGCCATCATGGAGTGTTTACTCAACTACTCCGAAGACACTCTCAAGAAACCATTCAGCGCCGGGCTGTTTGGCAAGGATACTGCAGGAGTCTCTATGGAATCGACAGACCGTATCCACCGGTGCAAACAAAGGACTGGAGGCATGCGCTAGCTACTGTGCTGAATCTCGAGACTTTCATCTGCTAGGGCCTATAAACTCTGACATTTTCTTTCAAAAACGTTTACTCTTAAATTTGGTTGATTTAAGACTAAAATGAACTAGGGCCAAGGATGAGTTTTGCTTGATGTCTGCCCAGGACGGGGACTTTAGTTTAAAAGTGTTGGGAGCAACGCTTTTTTATTAAAAAAAGTATCGGTATCTCCGGCAGTTCGTCTGGGTCACTCACAGGCTTTGCTGAAAGGAAATGCCCTTTACCCTCTCCAAAGAATTACCATGAAAACCTTTAGCATACCTGTGGACAGTAGAATCTGTAGTCAAGACAACCTTTTTCTAGGCCCTTTACCCCGATACATTGTTATAGGTTTGGTTGATCACGCCTCTAAAACGGGCAGCTTACATAAAAACCCATCTAATTTTCAACACTTCAATGCAGAGTATGTAGCTCTCTGTCAGGATGGACGTCAGGTCCCTGCTAAGGCTTTCCAACCACAATTTAATAACACAGAATTTTACAATCTATTCCTGGCTACCGAGAGGCATCTTAAAGATCTCTCTTTACCTATTGACAGAAATTATTTTGCAGTATGCTTTCAATTTATCACCTGATGAAGACACCTCAGGAAATCTGTCTGTGGTGTCCCAAGGTAACCTCAGGCTGGGAATGCGTTTCCGTACACCTTTAGCCTGTACAGGTAGCATGATTGTTTATGCCTGCTCTGATTCAATCTTGGAAGTGAATGCCCGTAGACAGGTCTTAGTGGATTATTATTAAGGATCGTTGAGCAAAGACATGAATACCCAAGAGTTGGAAGGGCTCATGAGCCGATTGATTGGAAAACAATTTTGTGGAATGTTGGCTTGTGATGAATTTCCTATTGAGAAATGGCCAGAGCGGCCGGCCATGTTTATTGTCAATACCCATCCTAAACACATGTCGGGTGAACATTGGCTAGCTGTGACATTAGAAGACGAAGGAGGAAGAAAAATCTCACCTTTTTTTGATTCCTACGGCTTTCCACCCAGTTTTTCACATTTCCCCAAATCTATTAAAGAATTTTTGACCAAAGCTATACTACAGCATCAAACAAGTGCAAGATAACCTTTCCACTACATGTGCTCACCACTTTGTATTCTACCTATGCCAAATAGCCCGGGAGTTTCTTTTGAAGATGTTATGTATCTTTATAATGATGATTTAAGAAGTAATGACAACGTTGTAGCTTGTTTTGTTAGAAAATATCAAGTGTTCAAATATGTGTCCTTTAAGACCGTGTAATCAAGGCGTATGCTCACGTCAAATGTTTCAAGAATGCCACAAATGTTAAATTGCTTAATTTTTCAAATAAAATGTATTGAATTTAATCATAGTCATTCAAAATTAATCCAAACGTCTAACCACCCTGAGAGATCGGGATTAGGAAAAGGTCTGGAAACTTTCAGGGGGGTAAATTAGTTATCATCATCGCTTTCATAGGGAGGGGGGGTTGTTGGGGCATCTTTAGGGGTGCTGTATCTCGTTGAAGGTTTTTGTTTAAAAGCTTGAATCTGTTGATGAAGCTTATAGTTGGGTACACCCGAGAGTTGAATGTTGAGGATTGCCAGGGCCTTAAACCACCCAGATAGTTGCTAGGTGGGGGGTTCCAATCACCCTGTTTGCTTACATAGACCAGAGAGTCTGTGTCGTGGTAAAGAACCCGCCTCTGAAGCTGCTCCATGAGGGTGTACAGTTCAAGTCGGCCGTAGGCCATGGTAAATGCTGCAAGAAACACATTTACCCTGGGGTAGAACCCACATTACCCGAGGGTAGAACCCACTTATTGGTCCGAAAACACAAATTCCCAAAATTCTTTGGGGTCTTTAAGTACAATTTCGACACATTCCTTTTGGTTTTGTTGACCTCTATTCTGTTAGGGTCAAGAAGTATGCCTTCTCTGTCGTGATAGTCTTGAATGTACTTGTCTTTGCTCTCTTGATCTGTGACCGATGCAGGATTGCCTGAAGCCATTTGCTTGTATCTCAAGAATGTCTTGATGTACTCTTTAAAAAGAGTGTCTGATTTCCTGGAAAAGTTCCACACTTCAAAGATTTTGGCCACACGATACCCCATCTCTAGAGCCTTAGAGAATTCAACTGTGACCCATACACCTGTCAGGGCTCTTTCTTGATCTGAGTGATCACAAGGCTTTTCCTAGTTGTTGTTTTCACTGCAGGTGCGACAAAGGGGAAATAAAAGTTTTCCTTGAGGTCACTTGTAAGGCAACACTGGTATAAACAAACCCCTAGAATGGTAGACAGTTGCTTTGATCAGACCAAAATGGTTTTGGGGTCAGTCAAAGTAGCAGTAAATCATTTCAGGATGCCCCATAGGATAGCATGAGGAACTCATTACATGAGGATGAAGGGATGTAAAATCGACATATCCTATTGTCTTGTCGGGTTGCGCTACATACCTCAATGTCAAAGCATTGGTACGGCCTCCATACAAGGCCTGTCGTGGTTTCAAGGGTTCTGGTGTGTCATAGCTGGAAAGGAAGGCTCGAACATGAGGATCAGACTTCTTGAGTGCACTCCATTCATGCTCCCAAATCACATTCACTTTTAACCCGTAAGTAGCCTGTATAGAATCTAATTTGTCTTGAAACTCTTGCTACATTTCCCCAAAAGTATTTTGGGTTAGCACACACATGTCCTGGGGCACAAAGCAAAATGTACAACCGAGGAAGAAACAACCGTTGTACTCAAACATGGTCTCAACACCATCCATCTGTGTTTATCCATCTACATGCCCCAAACGCCTTCTCACCCCTATTCAAAGCATGTTGAATACAAATGTCTTTATCCTGGGCCAAGTAATCCAACCATTAAATGGACCCACTAGAGTATGACTTGAATTGGCGGCGGTAGGTGTCAGGCGTAGGGGATTGCTATAGATGATGTAGGCAGAAAGTGTGTACGATAGGTTTTCATGCATGCCAATGCAATAGTTGTACAACTCCAGGGGTCAATGCCTGCATCTTTGATTACCTCTTCTCTGAATCTCAGGCATCCTTCATTTTTGCACTTTTTTTTGTATAACCACATAAAAATTGTCAGTTGAGTATGATTCCATCTCTTTATGGAAATCAAAGGTGCTATGTCTTACTGTCTCGTACCACGCCATGAATCTCTCTCGCTCTTTGGGAGACATTTGATCACACCCATACATTTCAGGGCTGGGATAAGATCCAATATAATGTAGATTCTCCCCAGATGTGAAGAATTGGGGAAACCAGTCTTTCAGAGTTCTCAAAACCCAAAGCCTCTGGCATTTGAGCCAATCTCATGGGTAAGAAGTTTAACGATATAAACGTGAAGTTTCTGTGGGGAAACCAGTCTTTCAGAGTTCTCAAAAAAAAGCATTTTTTTTATAAACGTGAAGTTTCTGTAAAAAAAAAGTTTTTTAGAAAGAGTATTTCACAATTGGGCCCCTCTGCCGACCACTTTTCACCCTTGAAAGTCATGGTAGATACAAAAATAGGCAAATTAACCCCTGATTGCTGTTTAGTCTCAAAATCATAAAAAAACATATTTCTCTGAATGTTCATCTTCAGCCAAGGGCTGAATATTACACTCGTGTGGCACTTCTTGAACCACTTCAGCGTCTCTGCTTTTCAAAGGCACTTTACAGATTGGGCAATGTATGATTCCACACACATGAGGTTAAGGGATGTATATTTTAAGGTTGTAATTGCAATGGCATATTGGACATTTCTTGTTAATATCACAACTGCTTACAGATTTACAGGCCTTGGGGTGCCATGTTTCAATTTTGCGTTTTTCTTAACAGTAGGCCGAACGACTTTTGAGGTGACAATCCGCACAGGGTGTCAGGTTTAAGGGCTGCATCGGACAATTTTCATCCAGACATACTGAACAGTTATAAAGGCACGAGTGTCCCCCCCCCTTTCGGGTGTAGCTGGTATGGCAGGATGGACACACATATGGTGCGCCTAAAAACGCTGTGATGTTAGTAACGGCATAGTAATGTTCGTTTTGCTGTGATGTTGGTAATAGCATAACAGTTGGCGTTTTGCACATAAAAGTACAGAATCTGAGGATGAGGTTGGGAGATGTTTTAGAATTTCAAGAGAGCTGCATTAGCTCTACTGTGGTACAAAACCACAATCTTGATATTCAGAAAGTTTTCAAATTTGACTATGTCCGAGAAAGCCACCGCATCCTGTATACCTAGACCCACGGCCGTTTGGAGCTCTCTAGCCTTGTGTAACTCCTCTAGATCCGTACATTCAGAGTTAAGTAAATGTGCTAGACCTATTGCAAAGCATAGCTTATTACCTGGATTGTGAACGTTTATGAGGTAGGCCCTTTTATTGCTTATGATTTCTGATGGCATTAGGCTATCTAGTTTCTTTCTCTGACCCCCGCCACCCAGGGGTTGACGTATTATTTGCCCTACAAGCTCGAGGGTCCTATCGGCTATGATGGATAAATTTGATTGAACAAATCGTTCCAGCAGGGCTATAAATTGTTCAAGATCTGCTTCACCATTGGGTAAAATAAGAGATACAGTGTTATGCAGGATTTCTCCACAAATTTCCAACTGTAAGACATCACGAGGTTCGCCATAATCTCTTGCCCTGTCTAACAGTTCATTCAGGGTATCCAGTGTCATCACATAAAACACTGCATAGTCAAGATTCTGATTCACTCATGTGAAATTGAAAAACTGTTGAATCTCTGTATTGCAGAATTGATTTCGGTACACAACCCGGACACTTCTATCAATACCATCTCCCTCCTTTCCAAATCCTCAAAAACATTGTATTGCATTTCAGATTCTTCGGACATGGGTGTTAATGGCGGGGTTTGTGGGGGGTCCGGTGAGGAAGATCTTAGGCTCTCATTCATCTGGTTAATTAACGATATGAGGGCTTCAGGAATCTGGGATAACAGGTTTTCATCGGTGGCCCCTGACTCATTCATACAATTATTTATTTATTTGAGTTTGGCGGGAATCTGGGATTATGTGTTTTCATCTATCGGTATTATGTCTGTTACTCCAGCCTCATTCATATGGTTATGTCACGGCTGTTTGAAGGAAAGGACAAAGATGCAGCGTTGTGAGCGTACATTATCACCGACAAAACAATAAAGAATACAAAAACAAACCGCGAAGCTCAAAGGCAAAGTGCCATAAAGAATGTCAACTTCCCACCAAGACAGGTGGGAAAAAGGCACCAAAGTATGGTTCCCAATCAGAGACAACGATAGACAGCTGTCCCTGATTGAGAACCATACCCGCACAAAACATAGAGATAGAAAATCATAGAAACACAACACATAGAAATGCCCACCCCAACTCACGCCCTGACTAAACCAAAATAGAGACATAAAAAGGATATCCAAGGTCAGGGCGTGACAGGTTAATTATAGCTTGGAGTTCGGGCGGTATCTGGGATAACAGGGTTTCAACTGTCTCAATTATGTCTCTTGGCTCAGCCATTTGAATAATTAATGATGTGTGTTCTTGTGGTATTCTGGGCGGATACATGTTACATACTGTATATATTTTTAGCGCACGTATTTGCGTTTTTGAATCCGATTGCTGTTTAACAAATATTGCATTGTTCTATGCCAGGGGACAGATCCTGATGGTTTTGTCACTCGAGTAAAGCCCCATACGTGTGGAGCAAAACCTTTTGGGATTTTGGACCCCCCTGGAAAAGGCTGTGAAAAACCTAACTTGTTCTATTTCAGGTTCGGAGGAATCAAGAAGGTTGGCCGCCTCCATAATAGCAGGTTGTCTACCTCTGAAATGTCATTTAAAACGATGAAATCCTCCGGTTTCGTTGATTCTTTGTGAATGTCCGGTGAGCCGAAATCTCTAGTTATACGCCGGGGAGGAGTCTGAAAGAAAATAATATATACAAAATAGGTTATTAAACATAAAATATTTTAGATAAAAAATGTCAAATATATTTCAGGTATAATACTATATATTAACAATACATAATTAAATTACCTCTGCTTTTTTGACGCAGGCTGTTCTGACGAATCGCGGAAACCGGGGGCGGAAACTGGGGGCTCTTGACTTTTTGCACCAGGTATTCCAGATTCTGCCGGGCCTGTCTCGTTGGAGTCTGAATAAACATATTCAATCATAAAAATATATAAATAATAAAATATGTATAACTAATAATATAAATATATATAATGGCTTCATACCATGTACAAGTAGTTTCTTGAAGCGGTAAGTTCCCTGCCCAGTAGCACTTTCAAGGAGTGGGTGATTCTGTGCAATGTACTTGCGCCCGAGTTGTGCGTTGCTTGTTTGAGTCTGGAATATGGAGCGAGCGGGTGTGGGTTCCCGGGATAATTGATGGGTCGTTCAAATTCTCGGTGTGTTTGAAAAAACATTCGTACAGAACGGGAGAATAGCATCTGTGTCATCTGCTCCTCCGATGTTGTTCAGGGTCCATAAGGAGGCCGTTATCCTTCTTGGCGGTCTGTCAGCTGTAAACACAAAAATAGCTTTTAATATAGGGTGCACACTTTTTGTTTTTAATGTATAAATATTCTTATGAATTTTATTATTGGACTTATGTCTACAATAATGTGATGGGGACTGGCTGCATGCATTTTTCTCCTCTGAACCCCCTTCTAACGAAGGCTGTTCCAGATCATTTATCCCCCGGAGCAACTGCGTAAATGAAGGAAACCCTACAAACGTTAGATAATATTAACATATATTTATCCGATATATATATATATATATACTTTTTTAAATTACAAGAATACGTGCATTTGACATATTACCTAAAAAAATCATTATCCCCCCATTTAAAAAACATATAACTCCTTTTTAATATTCCAATAATATCAATAATATCCATACCATTCCCTGAAAAAATACCTAATATATTATTTTCACTAACTCACCTTCAGAAAGCTCCATTAGGACGGATTCACGAATGGTCTTTCAGCTGTTGTAACAGGTTTCTTCTTCCTCCTCTGACGAGGAGTAGTAGGAAAGATCGGAGGACCAATGCGCAGCGTGGTAAGTGTTCATGATATTTATTATAACTCTGAACACTAAAGAACAGAACAATAAAGTGACAACGAACGAAACGAAACAGTACTGTACGGTGAATACACAAAACACAGAAATCCCAAATTATAGAAAAAAGAACATAGACTGCCCACCCCAACTCAGGCCCTGACCATACTAAAACAAAGACAAAACAAAGGAACTAAGGTCAGAACGTGACAGCTGTTCTGGGTTGATATCTGGAGTTGCGATTTTGGTTGTTCGATCAGAGGGGATAGTATCTGTTTAACTAGCCTCGCTCCGCGGTCTTGGCTCAAAGGAGAGATATTCTGTAATGATCTTACAGAACGGGGGTGATGTTTTTTCAGGCGGCAGGACCCCTGAATGTTTAGAGACCCCAAAACCACAGGTGGTTGTCTCGACATATTCTGTCTGCCGGTATTTCCTTTTCACTTCCGACAACATCATGGTTAGCAGCTTGGGGGGAGTGTCCATTATAAATTTATAGACCTGGGTGGGGGACCGTTTGTATATGGGCTGATTGCAAATAACATTTGTTTTAAACCGTAAGAAGTTGTCTCGACAAGATATATTCTGCCGTGGTTGTTTGACTTTTTAGCCTCCCACGTCCTTGGGGGTGAGATAAAAACGTATTTGAAAGGCGTGTGTTAATGAATCGAAAGTGCCCATTTTAAGAGACGCCCACCCAATCCTAAACAGTCCTCACACATATTTTTGGTTTCAAACGCCCCATGCAGAGACACACACCCCACACCCCCCTTTTGTTTTGAAACACACACACCTCCTGGCCCTGCACACACACACCCGCGCACGTGCACGCACACGTCTTTTCCGAAATACTTTTTCTCCGAAACATGCATAATGATAGATCTAAAAGACAGAGCCCCATCGTTAAATGTGAGGTACCTCTTTAAAACAATGTATAATATTTAGTACAGACCTTTGTATAATATTTAGTACAGACCTTTTTAAAACATCTTATAATTCATCCAAAACATTTTTACTGCGCAATATTGAAACATGCACGAATGTTTAATTTATAAACAGTGGTTGTACAACAGTTATACATCATTACCAGACAGTACTAAACTTTTAATAACCTTTAATGTTTATAACATACCGTTGTAGGAAAGACTGAATTCGTATAAAATAAGACATTGCATTTCTCCGCGACAGACCGTACGAGAAAAAACGAGAGATTACCGTTCGTTAAGGGTTGAGATATAGCATTAATCCCCTTTAACCTGTTGCTCCTACCCTCTACTTTTTTGAACATTTTGTTAAAAATCGCGCAACATTTCAGCGCCCTGCTACTCATGCCAGGAATATAGTACGTTCATATGGTTAGAATGTGTGGATAGAAAACACTCGGACGTTTTTAAAACTGGTTAAATCACGACTGTGGCTATAACATAACGTGCGTTACATCGGAAAGCGCAGGAAAACCTGATCACAGAAAATGGAAATAAATATCCTTGCGCCACTTCCAGCAATTGTTCACAGTGAGCCGAATTAGATAAGACCGAGGATTCAACTCCCACAGCATCCCCATGTTGTCTAGAGTCTTGTGAATTGAATCATCTTTGATTCTTGGTTGAACCGAATCAGGGGAACCACTTACCTCCAGTCTCCGCCCAGATCATTTGGAAGAGCTCTCTCGTGAAATTTTTTCCAAGACGACAGCTAATGATTTTTACATCGCCTCCTGATGAATTTGATCGCTTATTAACGTTTACTAATACCTAAAGTAGCATTACAAACGTATTTCAAAGTGTTTTGTGAAAGTTTATCGTCTACTTTTTGAATTTTAAAAAATGACGTTACGTTGTGAAAACGCTGTTTTTTTCTACATATAACGATATCTTGGCTTTATATGGCCCGATTTAATCGAAATAAAGACCCAATAGTGTTTATGGGACATCTAGGAGTGCCAACAAAGAAGATGGTGAAAGGTAATGACTGTTTTCTATTTTATTGTGCGGTTTGTGTAACGCCGAAATGCTAATTATTTTGTTTACGTCCCCTGCGTGGCCTTTGTGTTGTAGTGTATTGGTGCATGCTATCAGATAATAGCTTCTCATGCTGTCCCCGAAAAGCATTTTAAAAATCTGACTTGTTGCCTGGATTCACAACGAGTGTAGCTTTAATTCGATACCCTGCATGTGTATTTTAATGAACGTTTGAGTTTTAACTAATACTATTAGCATTTAGCGTAGCGCATTTGCATTTCCAGAGCTCTAGTTGGGACGCAAGCGTCCCGAGTAGAAGCAAGAGGTTAATTCTAAATCTTTAGTACAGACCATTTAAAACATGTTATAATTATTTAAAGCATTTTTACTATTCCTTTTTTACAGATAAAGGGGCAGGTTAGCCCTGACTGGCATCCGTCTCCAATTCACCAGCGTCAAGACATACTCTCTTGCTCGCAGGATATCCCACACATGCTCCATCAAGGCTCCGTAAGTTTTCACTCCAGGGATAGATCAAACGTCGTGCATGTAGATCCTGGGTATGTCTTAAGGATTGACGCGGCCAGCGACATAATTGTTCACTATTTTGGAAAAAACTGTCCTGCTTTTTCATCAAGGTTATGAATAAGGGTAATTAATCCATTTAAAGCTAAATACTGGGATAAAAAAGTTTACATTCTTGCAGGCTTTGGAAAATACATATGAACTGACAGACTTCATTTTATTTGTACTATCAAATTGTTCACATGCTAAAATTGTCACTTTGGAATCGGGGCTATACGCCATTTGTCAGGATTTGGCCAGGGTTGTTCCGGTTTTTGGTCACTAGATGCCCCCATTGTGCCTTTTGACCTTTTGTTTTCCCTTGATCCCCATTATTATTTGCACCTGTGCCTCGTTTCCCCTGATTGTATTTAAACCCTTTGTTTTCCTCAGTCCTTTGCTCTGTGTTTGTATGTTAGCACCCAGCCCTAGTACTCTGTGTACTCTTGTTGATCCCGGTGGACTCTCTTGTGGAATTCTGTTTTTTGTTCTTGTTTGTTTGTTTTTGAGTATTTTTTGAGGCTTTTTGTGCTATACCTTCCACCTTGTGGATTTACCTTTTTGTCTTGGAGGATTACCTTTGTTCTTGTGGAATTCCTTTTGAGGTTGTGGAGTTACATGTTTTCCTGAAGAACTTCATTTTTTACTTCATTAAATACATCGTCTCAAGTACTGCTGTGTCTGCCTCATCTTCTGGGTTCTGCCAACTATTCGTGGCTCAGTTGGTTAAGTGACTGTTTCTCACTCCGGAGACCCGGGTTCGTAACCGGGTCCTGACACCATTGAAGCGATTCTTAGGGCCTTCAAATCACTGCACCCGCACACAAGTTCTTCCATTGCATATCCTGGCAGGGTTGTACCACTCAGGGCCTGTTCAATTTCACAGAGCGCTAGCCTTATCTTTTAAGCCATTCTCTCATACACAGCGCAGGAGAAAAACTCCCGGCTTTTGCATGATAAAGAGGATTGGGTCCGCTGTCTGTGATTATCTTAACAGTAGAATCCTCAGGTTGGAATATGTAAGACATGTGTCCATCACTCGTATCCAAAACTCCTTTAAAACTTTCAGGGGCCTAATACAAAATGTCCTCAATGCTTTTATCATTGGGTTCATGAAAAGAGATGCATAGCACCCCAAGAATTGGCCTAGAAGACATCATTTTCTGTTTAATGTTCTGGGTTTTATTTTTAAAATCTCGGACATTCCTCCTTCAATGACAACAACCCTAAGGGCAATAAAATAGGGTGGGTGTGGGGTCATCCTCTTTGAAATGTTCAACCCCCCCCAGTTCAACCAGGTCCCTACACATCAATCATCATGACAACTTCAAAGGAATAGATGCAATATATATATCAAATAACATGGGAATGTAAGCGTCATCCGGACATAGGGTCATAAATCAGACGTTTGGCGCTACTTGATTCTCTCTGTCATCTGTGTCGTTGGCATCATTAACCCTGAAGACCTATTTATTAAATAACTCTCTGTAATTATTATTACGCGATGAAACTGATTATTCATGTAACTGTAATTAACAAGGAAGTAGGGACAACAAGGAAAATATTCAGATTATAAAGTTATAATTTTCCTAATATAACTTTTCAGATATTTTCATATCTGATCAATTAGCCTTAGACATAATTCATTATTATTTATCTCAAGTCACTCTCATTCCAAACGTCGTAAATTCTTGGTTATCTGCACAAACCCAGTCTTCAAAATGAGTCATTCCATACATCAATTTTCTTAAAATCATTTATTTACTACCTAAGTAATTCACAGAAATGCATCACGCAAACAATAGATAGTTAAAAGGAAATGATAGCGGAGTTTCCCTAGTGGAATAAACCGGCATCGCGGCTTGGTGTACAAAAGGGAAGGGGAGGTCGACTGAGATAAGACATCACACAGTTGATAATTATAACAATTGAAATGCTAATCCTTTGCACATGAACGCTCACTCATTCGGGAATAATTGCATTCAATATATATATTTACGCTCAGTGTATCATCGGGATCCCTGTTGAAAAGTTTATTTCTGGTGGAGAGTTTGTCCTCTCTCTCTCTCTCTGTCGTGGTTAGATAGATAGTTCAGAGTGACATTCATTCATGTCGTTATAGAATAGACATTTCGGCGGTTGTCGGTCTTCGCATTCAATGATACCAAATTCATAGCTGCAGACTAGTAATTAATATCAAAGACTTGTTCTTATTCTGTCAGGATCAATAGTCTAAGAGTTTAACTCTTTTGGGATAGGGGGCAGCATTTTCACTTTTGGATGAATAGCGTGCCCAGAGTGAACTGCCTCCTACTCTGTCCCAGATGCTAACATATGCATGTAATTATTAGTATTGGATAGAAAACACTCTGTAGTTTCTAAAACTGTTTGAATGGTGTCTGTGAGTATAACAGAACTCATATGGCAGGCGAAAACCTGAGAAAAATCCAACCAGGAAGTGGGACAACTGAGGGTTGTAGTTTTTCAAAGCTTGGCCTACCGAATACACTTTGAGATATGGATAAAGTTACATTTCCTACGTCTTCCACTAGATGTCAACTGTCTTTAGAAACTTGAATGAGGATTCTACTACAAAGGAGGGGCTCATGAGACCTTTTTGAGTTAGTGGTCTGGCAGAGTGCCTTTGTCTCATTACGCGCGCTCCCGACAGAGTTACCTCCCGTTCCAGTGCTTTTTCTTCAGACAAAGGAATTCTCCGGTTAGAACATTATTGATGTTTTATGTTAAAAATATCCTAAAGATTGATTCCATACATCGCTTGACATGTTTCTAAAGGACTGTGACGGAACATTTTGAGTTTTTGTCTGGACGGAGTGCAGACAGATGCACAGTGAACTTAGTGTATAAACACTTCTCACCCACCGGAATTGTGAAACAGTGAGTTATAAGTGAAATACTCTTGTCTGTAAACAATTGTTGGAAAAATGACTTGTGTCATGCACAAAGTAGATGTCCTAGCAGACTTGCCAAAACTATAATTTGTTAACAAGAAATGTGTGGAGTTGTTGAAAAACAAGTTTTAATTACTCCAACCTAAGTGTATGTAAACTTCCGACTTCAACTGTATCTGAAAATGTTTATTATATTATTATAATGCATAATATGATGAATTACAATATGAATTGAACACATGCACTTCAATGTTATATCAATTCATATAGGAATAAAGCTTTTCTCCAACAACATGGAAGTGGTTCCACTCTGTAGGCTACTGCTAATCACATCATGTAGCATGTCTAATTAGATTTTAACACTCTAGATTTGAACAATCTCACATAACATTGGAATATCTAAAGTGAACCTGTGTCATGTTACTAGTTACAATGTTACCAATGATTATCTGCTAAATTGTTGTTAATCTCTGTCAGAGTCGTCCTACCTAACTATATGATAAACCATATAACTGAACGTTACAATGTCTGTTCCCGTTAATATTTTCTTAATAATGTATATCATTGGATGTCTTCTCCATGAGGTGTTTCTTGGTGTTCTTCTCCGGCCTGAACAGAATAATAAAGCATTTAGGAACAAATAATAGAAAGAACAACCCAAAGCTAGAGGTGATGATGGCAAAGATCTCCACAGCTACAGTCAACTTCCCTGGAGAGCTGACATAAGCTGGGATAAAGGTGATCCAGACTGCACAGAATATGAGCATGCTGAAGGTGATGAATTTGGCCTCATTGAAGTTATCAGGCAGCTTCCGAGCCAGAAAAGCCAGCACAAAGCACAAGAGAGACAGGAGTCCTATATAGCCCAACACAGCCCAGAAACCAATAGCTGAACCCACATCACACTCTAGAATGATCTTTTCCTTGTAGGTAGTGAGGTTTTTAATGGGGAAGGGAGGGGACAGGACCAACCACAGAGTGCATATCAAAGCCTGGACAAACGTGAAGGACACTACAGTCAATCTCTGCTGTGGAGGACCAAACCATTTCATGACATTACTGCCTGGAAGTGTAGCCCTGAATGCCATCAACACCACTATTGTTTTCCCCAGAACACAAGAGATGCAGAGAACGAAGGTGATCCCAAACGCTGTGTGACGCAGCATACAGGACCATTCAGAGGGCCGGCCAATGAAAGTAAGAGAACACAGAAAACACAGAGCCAAGGAGAAGAGCAGCAGGAAGCTCAGCTCAGAGTTGTTGGCCCTGACGATGGCCGAAGTTCGGTGGTGGTAGAAGACGGTTGCCGTGGCGATGGCCAGACAAACCCCGCCCATAGAGCAGGCAGTCAGGATGATTCCAAGGACCTCGTGGAAGGACAGGAACTCCACAGGCTTAAGGATACAGAGGTCTCTCTCAGCGTTGGGCCAGTACTCCTCGGGACAGATCAGACAGTCTGAAGAATCTGACCAAGACAATGTAACAGACATCAAATGTTAATAATAATAGATTCAGGTTTTATTTATTTACAAATACATGTCCCACAATGATGCACTTTGTCAGTTTACAATAAAGAATGTTGAATTAATGTGCAGCTTACATGAGATAATAAGAACAGGAACATGATTGACAGATACTACCTTTATAGTGCTGGTAATATGAATAAATCACTCTTTTTTTTTTATTTAGAAATTACTACACATTTTCTGCCAACTATTCGTATAGTCCTACCTGTGTTATTACTGATCTCTCCCTCTGCACATTGGATACAGTCATAACAGCATATAGGCTTTCCTTTCTGTATAGCCTTACGAGTGCCTGGGGGACAGCTCTCACTGCACACTGACACAGGTGCTTGTGTACTGTTCTTTACCCAGGTGATTTCCCTGTTGATGTCAAACCTCTGGTCAGGAGGCAGGGATGCATCGTAGCGCCCCACTGTCACAAACTCCATCTTCCCACTCTCCCGTCTCTGCCAGTTGACCAGCTCATAGGTGGCCACTGGGTCCCCGTTGGCATCGAAAGACACCTGGTACCCGTTACGAGAGAAGTTCACCCTCCTCAACCTCTCCAGGACCTGGGGGTTGGAAGGGCAAGGGAGAGAGAGAGAGAGAGAGAGATGAGTGAGAGGATGAGAGATGGAGAGATAGATGGAGAGAGGGGAAGAGATAGATGAGTGAGAGGATGAGAGATGGAGAGAGGGCAAGAGAGAGATGAGAGATGGAGAAAGGGGAAGAAATATGTAAAAAAAGAAATGCAGAGAAGGGAAGAGAGATGGAGAGAGGGAGTTAGAGAAACAGAACATTAATTCAACTCATATTTATCAGATGTGTTACTTCAGAAGAAGTTGTAAAGTATAATGAGAACTCCTAGGCCTTCATACATGTAGTATAAATAAACATATTCACCAGGAAATGATAATATAGACTTGTCATTCACCTGTGTTGGCTTCACATTAAGGTTTTTGTCACAGTTCACAGTGGAGTTTTCTCTCTCTTCACAAACGATGCTGTGGATGGCGTGTGCTATGGCATAAACAGCTTTATACACCATGTTAGTGACACGCAGCTGGGATGTATCTGTGTAGGGGGCCTGTAGCTGCTGTATATCCTCACTGCCATCACACACCTTCTCTTCAACCCCAACACCTGTAGAGGTCCCTACAGAGAGACAGACAGACAGACAGACAGACAGACAGACAGACAGACAGACAGACAGACAGACAGACAGACAGACAGACAGACAGACAGACAGACAGACAGACAGACAGACAGACAGACAGACAGACAGACAGACAGACAGACAGACAGACAGACAGACAGACAGACAGACAGACAGACAGACAGACAGACAGACAGACAGACCAGACAGACAGACAGACCAACAGACGGACGGACGGACGGACGGATGGATGGATTGATAGATAAATGATAGATAGATGATAGATAGATATATTGATAGATAGATACCTATGCCCAGCCTACAGCCAAAGGCTCCCTCCCAGAACTCAGTGAGCGTGGGAGACTTGGACACCTTCTGTGGGGAGAGGTCCAGGAGGAAGTCCCTAAGACCGGGGATGACAGAGCGTTGGATGCCAAATCCAATGGCCCCGGCACACAGACCGAAACGCAACATATCTGGGTCAGTGACCCAGGGATCGCTCCCGATCCACTGGCGGGGCGGAGAGGGCAGGCGTTCCATCTCCATCAGCAGGATTCTCATGTCCCCAGAAGATACGAATGCAACCACCACCCGGGCTGTGGAGCTGGGGAACATGATTATATCATATGCTTAATATGCTGGTCATGTTTGTCATTTACTGGAATGTCTCAGTGAAGTGAACATGAACATTAGTATTAATCAACACTTTTGACATGCTTAAGATATGCAAATCATGTTGGTCTCACAGATCAGCTTTGGGAGAAGAGAGAAATTAAAAACAATTGTATTTTTTATAATTATGGTCTTGCATTTGTATGAATGAAAAGTTCACCAGTAATCACGGATCACCTGCGGATCACGTCGGCCACCCGTTGCACTCTGCTGAGTGGGCTGGTACGGGAGAAGGCTTCAGAATACTCTACACAGATGCCTTCCTCTTGTGCTGCCTGTAGGAAAGCAGCCATCCCGTTATTACCGTAGTCAGAGTCGGAACGGACCGCCCCAATCCAGGTCCAGCCGAAGTGCCTGATGAGTTGGGCCAGAGCGGCAGCCTGGAACTGATCACTGGGGATGGTTCTGAAGAAGGTTGGATACTGTTTCTTATCACTCAGACACGCACAGGTGGAAGAGTGGCTCACCTTGGTAAAAACAGACAGTCGAAAACATGAGAAAGAACATCATGTTGACCAAACGAGTCTCAGTTATTGGCTACTTTCTGCTTTTTTATTTTGCTATGTAGTTTGATGTTAGGGAGACATTAATAATAATAAGCCAACTCATTGTTTTTCATTGTGCCAGAGTGAAAAAGGTACACAAAACTGTGACACAAATCTCTGGTCTCCCATAACAACCTAGCCTATGAAAGATAGTCCTCAGATCATGTTTTAATGGCGACAGAAGATCTCCAGACTCATAATCCTCGGTCTATGTTCAAATGCCTTTCTCCACATAATTTCACACAGAAATGTATATTCTTGAAAGAGAGGAGAATACAGTTGAAATACGGTAATTTAAAAGTTGAACTCATTCCTGAAAGAGAGTAGAATATACATTAGGAATACAGTAAATTAAAAGAAGCTGAATGATTTATTTTCACAGGAGTTACCTGAGGAATGCCGAAAGGGCCGATGACGCGCAACATGCTGATGGTTGGCGTGGAGCCAGACTCGCCCACTATAGCTGTCACTGTAGCCGACCCCGAGCACTGTTCTCCGGTATCAAACATGGGATCCAGGCCATTAGCCAGCTGGAAGGCCACTTTCACAGCCATGGGGACCGAGGCGCAGGAGTCGTGCACTTGATAACCAAGCATGATACCCGGTAGAAGGTAAGAACTGTTGTTTATCTCCTCAACTGCGAAGATCATGGCTCGGGAGAAGCGAAACTCACGGGAATCCATACTGTAAATAGAAGATGGATCAGTGAGCACCTCCTGACAAATCATAAACTAGCCTATAGAATGTTTCCATGGCAAACAGCCTAATATCTAGTATTATTTTCTATTACCGTCTATATGACTACACTTTTGTTGTTTGTAATTGAGGACATTGTAGGATAGCCGGCTTTTGAAAATGTGATCCTTTGCAACAGTAGGCTTTACCTACTCTTTTTATCTGTCTTTAAAACACTGTTTGTCTCTTTAAACACAGTTCATTTGTCTCTAAACGTACTGTTTGTCTCTTGAAAACAGTTTATCGTCTTTAACAACACTGTTTATCTGTGATTAAAACTGTCTCTCTGTCTTTAAACACACTGTTTACCGGTCTTTAAAACACAATTCATCTGTCTACCCACACAGCCACAGTCCTGTCCCCTGTTCCCTCTTGCGCTCACTGACCTCCCTGTGCACTGCAGGGGCTCAGGCAGGCTGGTGTAGCTGTGATCCACAGTGTGCATGTAGTAGTGCATGGAGAAAACACCCCCGATGACAAAGTCCCCGTCCTGGGAGAACGCCGGAGGACGAGGGGTGCCTTGGAGCCTGCATCTGACAGACTCCAGCCCAGAGGCAGAGACAGAGGCAGACGAGAGCAAGGCAAGCCCACCAGCCACCACAGCTAGATGTAGTAGAACCAGACTACCAGCCAGACTTGGATCCAGAGCAGGAGACGGAGAGCGCCTCATTCCTCTGATGTGTAGAAGGTATGGAGTAATACAACGCCACACAGACCCATATAGGTCAGGTTACCTCTCTACTCTGGGTTAAATACCCACCATACCTCTGTGGGGATTCCTCTGGGGGCCACACTGTGGGTATGGCCATGCCAGGAAGGGAGGGGTTAGAAGCTGCTCTGCTCACTCAGTCAGGTCCTGCTTCTTTCAGATATAGAGACTGCATGCACCAGCGTAAGCCCTAAGTAGACTGTAATGGTTTATATAGACATAAACATACAGTATACACACTATAACCACCTGGTTCTCTTATATTGCCCCTACTGTCTAGTTCTCTTGGCAAGCTGGCTCTCTTATATTTCCTCTGCAGTCTAGTCCTCTAGGCACGCTGGCTCTACACAGTGTTTCCTCTACAGTCTAGTCCTCTTGGCACGCTGGCTCTACAAATATTTCCCCGACAGTCTAGTCCTCTTGGCACGCTGGCTCTACAAAGTATTTCCCAGACAGTCTAGTCCTCTTGGCACGCTGGCTCTACACAGTATTTCCCAGACAGTCTAGTCCTCTTGGCACGCTGGCTCTACAAATATTTCCCCGACAGTCTAGTCCTCTTGTTACGCTGGCTCTACACAGTATTTCCCAGACAGTCTAGTCCTCTTGGCACGCTGGCTCTACACAGTATTTCCCAGACAGTCTAGTCCTCTCTCCATGCTGGCTCTACACAGTGTTTCCCAGACAGTCTAGTCCTCTCTCCACGCTGGCTCTACACAGTATTTCCCAGACAGTCTAGTCCTCTTGGCGCGCTGGCTCTACAAATATTTCCCCGACAGTCTAGTCCTCTTGTTACGCTCGCTCTACACAGTATTTCCCAGACAGTCTAGTCCTCTTGGCACGCTGGCTCTACACAGTATTTCCCAGACAGTCTAGTCCTCTCTCCACGCTGGCTCTACACAGTATTTCCCAGACAGTCTAGTCCTCTTGGCACGCTGGCTCTACAAATATTTCCCCGACAGTCTAGTCCTCTTGTTACGCTGGCTCTACTGTATTTCCCAGACAGTCTAGTCCTCTTGGCACGCTGGCTCTTCACAGTATTTCCCAGACAGTCTAGTCCTCTCTCCACGCTGGCTCTACACAGTATTTTCTCTACAGTCTAGTCTTCTTGGCTCGCTGACTCTACAACGTTTTCCCCCTACAGTCTAGTCCTCTTGGCACGCTGCTTTTCTTATATTTCCACTTCTGTCTAGTCCTCTTTGCACTCTGGCTCTCTTATCTTTCCACTGCAGTCTAGTCCTCTTTGCACTCTGGCTCTCTTATATTTCCATGCAGTCTAGTCCTCTTGGCACGCTGCTTCTCTTATATTTCCATACAGTCTAGTCCTCTGGTATGCTGGCTCTACACTGGAGCCTAGAACAAAACCTGGAGAGGAACAAGGCTTTGAGGGGAGGCCAGTCCTCTTCTGGCTGTGCCAGGTGGAGATTATAACAGTACATGGCCAAGATGTTCAAACGTTAAGAGACAGCAGGTGTGGTAGAGTGAGAGAGTCAAAAACAGCAGGTCCGAGACAAGGGAGCACTTCCGGTGACCAGGTCAGGGTTCAGTTGAAACTGGAACAGCAGCACGACCAGATGCATTGAGGACAGCAAGGAGTCATCAGGCCAGGTAGTCCTGAGGCATGGTCCGAGAGAAGAGAAAGACAAAGAGAGAAAGGGAGAGAGAATAGGAGGGAGCATACTTAAATTCACACAGGACACTGGATAAGACAGGAGAAATACTCCAGACATAACAGTGAACCTAGCCCCCGGACACATAATCTATTGTAGCATAATTACTGGAGACTGAGACAGGAGGGGTAGGGAGACACTGTGGCCCCATCCGCCTATACCCCCGGACAGGGCCAATCAGGTAGATATAACACCACCCAGTGTGCCAAAGCACAGCCCCACACCACTAAATACCACCAATTTACTACCCTGAGACAAGACAGAGTATAGCCCACGAAGATCTCCTCCATGGCACAAACCCAAAGGGGCGCCAACCCGGACAGGAAGATCACGTCAGAGACTCAACCCACTCAAGAGACGCACCCCTCCTAGGGACAGCATGGAAGAGCACAAGTAAGCCAGTGACTTAGCCCCCGTAATAGGGTTGGAGGCAGAGAATCCCTGTGTAGAGAGGGGAACCGGACAGGCAGAGACAGCAAGGGCGGTTTGTCGCTCCAGTATCTTTCCGTTCACCTTCACACCACTGGGCCAGACTACACTCAATCATAGTCCCTACTGAAGAGATGAGTATTCAATAAAGTTTTAACTTCTTGGTGACTGGGGGGCAGTATTGAGTAGCTTGGATGAATAAGGTGCCCAGAGTAAACTGCCTGATACTCAGACCCAGTTGCTAATATATGCCAATTATTAGTACATTTGGATAGAAAACACTCTGAAGTTTCTAAAACTGTTTTAATGATGTCTGTGAATAAAACATAACTCATTTGGCAGGCAGAAATCTGAGAAGAAATCCACCAGGAAGTGGGAAATCTGAGGTTGGTTGTTTTTCAACTCATTCCCTATTGAAGATACAGTGGGATATGGGTCATGTTGCACTTCCTAAGGCTTCCACTAGATGTCAACAGTCTTTAGAACATAGTTTGATGCTTCTACCGTGAAGTGGGTCTGAATGAGAGGGGAATGAGTCAGAGGTCTGGCAGAATGCTTTGAGCTCGTGACGCGCTGTCATGTGAGATAGCTCGCGTTCCATTGCTTTTCTATAGACAATGGAATTCTCCGGTTGGAACATTGTTGAAGATTTATGTTAAAAACATCCTAAAGATTGATTCTATACTTAGTTTGACATGTTTCTACGGACTGTAACGGAACTTTTTGGACTTTTCGTCCGACCTTTCGGCTGGAATTGCACGCGCGTTTGGATTTGTTTATCAAACGATCTAACAAAGGAAGGTATTTGGACATAAATGATGAACTTTATCGAACAAATCAAACATTTATTGTGTAACTGGGATTCCTGGGAGTGCATTCTGATGAAGATCATCAAAAGTAAGTTAATATTTATAATGCTATTTCTGACTAATATTGACTACACAACATGGTGGATATCTCTTTGGCTGTTTTGGTCTCTGAGTGCCGTACTCAGATTATTGCATGGTGTGCTTTTTCCGTAAAGTTTTTTTGAAATCTGACACAGCTGTTGCATTAACTTCTTGGAACTCTGGTGGCGGTATTTCATTATTGGATAAAAAAACGTTCCCGTTTTAAGCGCGATATTTTGTCACGAAAAGATGCTCGACTATGCATATAATTGACAGCTTTGGAAAGGAAACACTGACATTTCCAAATCTGAAAAGATATTGTCTGTGAGTGCCACAGAACTGATGCTACAGGCGAAACCAATGAGCTTAGACTTTCTGTCGTTTCCCCATAGTGTCGACAGCATTGTGACGTATTTGTAGGCATATCATTGGAATATTGACCATTTTACACTGCATATACCAGGTGGTCGCTTAGTGTCCTCCGTCGCAAATATTGCGTAATCTCCCGCTGCATGTATTTTTCTGTTTGCTTCCGAGGAGAAACCCAACTGCCACAAATGATTTATCATCGAATAGATATGTGAAAACACCTTGAGGATTGATTCTAAACAACGATTCTAAAATAATCATAGCCTGTAAACCTTCAAGCTGCATACTGGACCCTATTCCAACTAAACTACTGAAAGAGCTGCTTCCTGTGCTTGGCCCTCCTATGTTGAACATAATAAACAGCTCTCTATCCACTGGATGTGTACCAAACTCACTAAAAGTGGCAGTAATAAAGCCTCTCTTGAAAAAGCCAAACCTTGACCCAGAAAATATAAAAAACTATCGGCCTATATCGAATCTTCCATTCCTCTCAAAAATGTTGCTGTTGCGCAGCAACTCACTGCCTTCCTGAAGACAAACAATGTATATGAAATGCTTCAGTCTGGTTTTAGACCCCATCATAGCACTGAGACTGCACTAGTGAAGGTGGTCAATTACCTTTTAATGACGTCAGACCAAGGCTCTGCATCTGTCCTCGTGCTCCTAGACCTTAGTGCTGCTTTTGATACCATCAATCACAGCATTCTTTTGTATAGATTTGAAACCCAAATTAGTCTACATGGACAAGTTCTGGCCTGGTTTAGATCTTATCTGTCAGAAAGATATCAGTTTTTCTCTGTGGATGGTTTGTCCTCTGACAAATCAACTCTATTGTTTTCACTATTTATTTTACATCTTGGTTAATTTTCACTGCTATGCGGATGATACACAGCTATACATTTCGATGAAACATGGTGAAGCCCCAAATTTGCCCTCCCTGGAAGCCTGTGTTTCAGACATAAGGAAGTGGATGGCGGCACAGATTTGACTTATTAACTCAGAAATGCTAGTTCTAAGTCTCAAGAAACAAAGAGATCTTCTGTTGGATCTGACAATTAATCTTGATGGTGGTACAGTTGTCTCAAATAAAACTGTGAAGCGCCTCGGCGTAAATCTGGACCATGATCTCTCTATTGATGAACATATCAAGACTGTTTCAAGGACAGCTTTTTTCCATAACATAACATTGCAAAAATCAGAAACTTTCTATACAAAAATGATGCAGAAAAATGTTTTTGCCACTTCAAAGATTAGACTACTGCAATGCTCTACTTTCCGGCTACTGGGATAAAGCACTAAATAAACTTCAGTTAGTGCTAAATACGGCTGCTATAATCCTGACTAGAACCAAAGAATTTGATCATATTACTCCAGTGCTAGCCTCTCTACACTGGCTTCCTGGCTAGTGCTGATTTCAAGGATTTACTGCTAACCTGATTTGGTCCTGCCGTGCATACCTACACGTACGCTACGGTCACAAGACGCAGGCCTCCTTATTGTCCCTAGAATTTCTAAGCAAACAGCTGGAGGCAGGGCTTTCTCCTATAGAGCTTAAATGTCATGGAATGGTCTGCCTATCCATTTTGAGAGACGCAGACTCGGTCTCAACCTTTAACCTCTCTGGGATATGTTGGACGGTAGCGTCCCACCCAGCCAACAAGCCAGTGAAAGTGCAGGGCGCCAAATTAAAAACGACAAAAATCTCATAATTAAAATTCCTCAAGCATACAAGTATTTTACACAATTTTAAAGAGAAAATTCTCGTTAATCCAGCCACGGTGTCTGATTTCAAAAAGGCTTTATAGCGAAAGCACCACAAACGATTATGTTAGGTCACCACCAAGTCACTGACAAACCCAGCCATTTTTCCAGCCAAAGCGATGATTCACAAAAAGCACAAATAGAGATCAAATTAATCATTAACCTTTGATGATCTTCATCAGATGACGCTCATAGGACTTCATGTTACACAATACCTGTATGTTTCGGTTGATAAAGTGCATATTTATATCCAAAAATCTCATTTTACATTGGCGTGTTATGTTCAGTAGTTCCAAAACATGCAGTGATTTTGTAGAGAGCCACATCAATTCGCAGAAATACTCATAATAAACATTGATAAAAGACACAACTGTTATACATGGAACTTTAGATAAACTTCTCCTTAACTTCTTGCGTCGCGCAAACCCGTATCCGGGAGCATAATCATAGCCTCAAGCTCATTACCATAACGCAACGTTAACTATTCATGAAAATCGCAAATGAAATGAAATAAATATATACACTCACAAGCTTAGCCTTTTGTTAACAACACTGTCATCTTAGATTTTCAAAATATGCTTTTCAACCATAGCTACACAAGCATTTGTGTAAGAGTATTGATAGCTAGCATAGCATTAAGCCTAGCATTCAGCAGGCAACATTTTCACAAAAACAAGAAAAGCATTCAAATAAAATAATTTACCTTTGAAGAACTTCGGATGTTTTCAATGAGGAGACTCTCAGTTAAATAGCAAATGTTCATTTTTTCCAAAAATATTATTTGTGTAGGAGAAATTACTCCATTTTGTTCATCACGCTTGGCTAAGAAAAAAAAACGAAAATTCAGTCATTACAACGCCAAATTTTTTCCAAATTAACTCCATAATATCGACAGAAACATGGCAAACCAAATCAAATCAAATCAAATTTATTTATATAGCCCTTCGTACATCAGCTGATATCTCAAAGTGCTGTACAGAAACCCAGCCTAAAACCCCAAACAGCAAGCAATGCAGGTGTAGAAGCACGGTGGCTAGGAAAAACTCCCTAGAAAGGCCAAAACCTAGGAAGAAACCTAGAGAGGAACCAGGCTATGTGGGGTGGCCAGTCCTCTTCTGGCTGTGCCGGGTGGAGATTATAACAGAACATGGCCAAGATGTTCAAATGTTCATAAATGACCAGCATGGTCGAATAATAATAAGGCAGAGCAGTTGAAACTGGAGCAGCAGCACAGTCAGGTGGACTGGGGACAGCAAGGATTCATCATGTCAGGTAGTCCTGGGGCACGGTCCTAGGGCTCAGGTCCTCCGAGAGAGAGAAAGAAAGAGAGAATTAGAGAGAGCATATGTGGGGTGGCCAGTCCTCTTCTGGCTGTGCCGGGTGGAGATTATAACAGAACATGGCCAAGATGTTCAAATGTTCATAAATGACCAGCATGGTCGAATAATAATAAGGCAGAACAGTTGAAACTGGAGCAGCAGCATGGCCAGGTGGACTGGGGACAGCAAGGAGTCATCATGTCAGGTAGTCCTGGGGCATGGTCCTAGGGCTCAGGTCCTCCGAGAGAGAGAAAGAAAGAGAGAAGGAGACAATTAGAGAACGCACACTTAGATTCACACAGGACACCGAATAGGACAGGAGAAGTACTCCAGATATATCAAACTGACCCTAGCCCCCCGACACAAACTACTGCAGCATAAATACTGGAGGCTGAGACAGGAGGGGTCAGGAGACACTGTGGCCCCATCCGAGGACACCCCCGTACAGGGCCAAACAGGAAGGATATAACCCCACCCACTTTGCCAAAGCACAGCCCCCACACCACTAGAGGGATATCTTCAACCACCAACTTACCATCCTGAGACGAGGCTGAGTATAGCCCACAAAGACCTCCGCCACGGCACAACCCAAGGGGGGGGCGCCAACCCAGACAGGATGACCACAACAGTGAATCAACCGACTCAGGTGACGCACCCCTTCCAGGGACGGCATGAGAGAGCCCCAGTAAGCCAGTGACTCAGCCCCTGTAATAGGGTTAGAGGCAGAGAATCCCAGTGGAAAGAGGGGAACCGGCCAGGCAGAGACAGCAAGGGCGGTTCGTTGCTCCAGAGCCTTTCCGTTCACCTTCCCACTCCTGGGCCAGACTACACTCAATCATATGACCCACTGAAGAGATAAGTCTTCAGTAAAGACTTAACCTCTTCAGTCGACCCTCTACTTTTTTGAACATTTTGTTAAAAATCGCATTTCAGCGCCCTGCTACTCATGCCAGGAATATAGTACGTTCATATGGTTAGAATGTGTGGATAGGAAACCCTCGGACGTTTTTAAAACTTGTTAAATCACGACTGTGGCTATTACATAACGTGCGTTACATCGGAAAGCGCAGGAAAACCTGATCACAGAAAATGGAAATAAATATCCTTGCGCCACTTCCAGCAATTGTTAACAGTGAGCCGAATTAGATAAGACCGAGCATTCAACTCCCACAGCATCCCCATGTTGTCTAGAGTCTTGTGAATTGAATCATCTTTGATTCTTGGTTGAACCGAAACAGGGGCACCACTTACCTCCGGTCTCCGCCCAGATCATTCCGGAAGAGCTCTCTCGTGAAATTTTTTCCAAGACGACAGCTAATGATTTTTACATCGCCTATGGATGATTTTTATCGCTTATTAACGTTTACTAATACCTAAAGTAGCATTACAAACGTATTTCGAAGTGTTTTGTGAAAGTTTATCGTCTACTTTTTGAATTTTAAAAATGACGTTACGTTGTGAAATCGCTGTTTTTTTCGTTTATCACACAGTCTACATATAACGATATCTTGGCTTTATATGGCCCGATTTAATCGAAATAAAGACCCAATAGTGTTTATGGGACATCTAGGAGTGCCAACAAAGAAGATGGTGAAAGGTAATGACTGTTTTCTATTTTATTGTGCGGTTTGTGTAACGCCGAAATGCTAATTATTTTGTTTATGTCCCCTGCTGTGCTTTTGTGTTGTAGTGTATTGGTGCATGCTATCAGATAATAGCTTCTCATGCTGTCGCCGAAAAGCATTTTAAAAATCTGACTTGTTGCCTGGATTCACAACGAGTGTAGCTTTAATTCGATACCCTGCATGTGTATTTTAATGAACTTTTGAGTTTTAACTAATACTATTAGCATTTAGCGTAGCACATTTGCATTTCCAGAGCTCTAGTTGGGACGCAAGCATCCCAAGTAGAGGCAAGAGGTTAAAGGTTGAGACCGAGTTTGCGTCTCTGACATGGATAGGCAGACCGTTCCATAAAAATGGAGCTCTATAGGAGAAAGCCCTGCCTCCAGCAGTTTGCTTAGAAATTCTAGGGACAATTAGGAGGCCTGCGTCTTGTACGTGTAGGTATGTACGGCAGGACCAAATCAGAGAGATAGGTAGGAGCAAGCCCATGTAATGCTTTGTAGGTTAGCAGTAAAACCTTGAAATCAGCCCTTGCTTTGACAGGAAGCCAGTGTAGAGAGGCTAGCACTGGAGTAATATGATCAATTTTTTTGGTTCTAGTCAGGATTCTAGCAGCCGTATTTAGCACTAACTGAAGTTTATTTAGTGCTTTATCCGGGTAGCCGGACAGTAGAGCATTGCAGTAGTCTAACCTAGAAGTGGCAAAAGCATGGATTAATTTTTCTGCATCATTTTTGGACAGAAAGTTTCTGATTTTTGCAATGTTACGTAGATGGAAAAAAGCTGTCCTCGAAATGGTCTTGATATGTTCTTCAAAAGAGAGATCAGGGTCCAGAGTAACGCCGAGGTCCTTCACAGTTTTATTTGAGACGACTGTACAACCATTAAGATTAATTGTCAGATTCAACAGAAGATCTCTTTGTTTCTTGGGACCTAGAACAAGCATCTCTGTTTTGTCCGAGTTTAATAGTAGAAAGTTTGCAGCCATCCACTTCCTTATGTCTGAAACACATGCTTCTAGCGAGGGCAATTTTGGGGCTTCACCATGTTTCATTGAAATGTACAGCTGTGTGTCATCCGCATAGCAGTGAAAGTTAACATTATGTTTTCGAAGAACATCCCCAAGAGGTCAAATATATAGTGAAAACAATAGTGGTCCTAAAACGGAACCTTGAGGAACACCAAAATTTACAGTTGATTTGTCAGAGGACAAACCATTCACAGAGACAAACTGATATCTTTCCGACAGATAAGATCTAAACCAGGCCAGAACTTGTCCGTGTAGACCAATTTGAGTTTCCAATCTCTCCAAAAGAATGTGGTGATCGATGGTATCAAAAGCAGCACTAAGGTCTAGGAGCACGAGGACAGATGCAGAGCCTCGGTCCGATGCCATTAAAATGTAATTTACCACCTTCACAAGTGCCGTCTCAGTGCTATGATGGGGTCTAAAACCAGACTGAAGCATTTCGTATACATTGTTTGTCTTCAGGAAGGCAGTGAGTTTCTGTGCAACAGCCTTCTCTAAAAAATTTTAGAGGAATGGAAGATTAGATATAGGCTGATAGTTTTTTATATTTTCTGGGTCAAGGTTTGGCTTTTTCAAGAGAGGCTTTATTACTGCCACTTTTAGTGAGTTTGGTACACATCCGGTGGATAGAGAGCCGTTTATTATGTTCAACATAGGAGGGCCAAGCACAGGATGCAGCTCTTTCAGTAGTTTAGTTGGAATAGGGTCCAGTATGCAGCTTGAAGTTTTAGAGGCCATGATTATTTTCATCATTGTGTCAAGACATATAGTACTAAAACACTTGAGCGTCTCTCTTGATCCTAGGTCCTGGCAGAGTTGACTTCCTATAAAATCATATTGCAAATGGACAAAACATATGCCTTATGCACAAGTAAAAAAAATTATAAAATGATGATAATAAAATATGACTAATGTATGTTGATACAGTTCTTATACATGTGTAATTGACACAAAAATTGCAAGAATTTCGAAAAACGGTCCAGAAAGCACTTTTTTTAAGGGGGTGCTAAGTTTTTTCAAATGTTTTGCTATTTTTGACTTTTGACTTTTGATTTCCTATGAAATCATATTGCAAATGGACAAAACATATGCTTTATGCACAAGTTTTAAAAAATGTATAAAAAAATAAGAATGATACTAAAATTGGACTAAAGTATATTCATAAAGTTCTTACACATGTGTAATTGACATAAGAAATCAAAAGAATTTCAAAAAACGGTCCAGAAGCACTTTTTTTTACTTCTTGCGTCGAGCCATCCCGGATCTGGGATCGTGACTACAGCCTCAAGCCCATTACCATAACGCAACGTTAACTATTCATGAAAATCGCAAATGAAATGAAATAAATATGCTAGCTCTCAAGCTTAGCCTTTTGTTAACCTCTTCAACCTATGGGGGCGCTATGTCATTATTGGATAAAAAGACGTGCCCGTTTTAAGCGCAATATTTTGTCACAAAAAGATGCTCAACTATGCATGGAATTGACAGCCTTGGAAAGACAAAACTCTGACGTTTCCAAAACTGCAAAGATATTATCTGTGAGTGCCCCAGAACTAATGCTACAGGCGAAACCAAGATGAAGTTTCATACAGGAAATGCCCCAGATTCTGAAGGAGCTGTGTTCCAATGTCTCCTTATATGGCTGTCAATGCGACAGGAATGAGCCTGCCCTTTGTGTCGTTTCTCCAAGGTGTCTGCAGCATTGTGACGTGTTTGTAGGCATATCATTGGAAGATTGACCATAAGAGACTACATTTACATGGTGTCCCGCCCGGTGTCCTGTGTTGAAATTATTGCGTAATCTGTAGGTCCATGCGCGTTCCATTTCTTCAGAAGAGAAAGTCAACTGCCACGAAGGATTTTATCGTCGATAGATATGTGAAAAACACCTTGAGGATTGATTCTAAACATCGGTTTGCCATGTTTCTGTCGATATTATGGAGTTATTTTGGAAAAAAGTTAGCGTTTTAATAACTTAATTTTTGTTTTTTTTCTTACCCAAACGTGATGAAGAATGATGAAGAAAACGGACCGATTTGTCAACACAAATGATATTTTTTGTAAAAACGGATCATTTGCTATCTAACTGAGAGTCTCCTCATTGAAAACATCTGAAGTTCTTCAAAGGTAAATGATTTTATTTGAATCATTTTCTGGTTTTTGTGAAAATGTTGCATGCTGAAAGACAGGCATAAATCCTATGCTAGGCTATCAATACTGTTACACAAATGCTTGTTTAGCTATGGTTCAAAAGCATATTTTGAAAATCTGAGATGACAGTGTTGTTAACTTCTTGCGTCGAGCCATCCCGGATCCGGTATCGTGACTACAGCCTCAAGCTCATTACCATAACGCAACGTTAACTATTCATGAAAATCGCAAATGATTTTTTTTTTAATCTATTTGCTCTCAAGCTTAGCCTTTTGTTAACAACACTGTCATCTCAGATTTTCAAAATATGCTTCTCAACCATTGCAAAACAAGCATTTGTGTAACAGTATTGATTGCTAGAGTAGCATTTAGCGTAGCATTTAGCGCTAGCATTCAGCAGGCAACATTTTCACAAAAACAAGAAAAGCATTCAAATAAAATAATTTACCTTTGAAGAACTTCGGATGTTTTCAATCAGGAGACTCTCAGTTAGATAGCAAATGTTCATTTTTTCCTGAAAGATTATTTGTGTAGGAGAAATCGCTCCGTTTTGTTCATCACGTTTGACTAAGAAAAAAATCTGAAAATGCAGTCTCTACAACGCCGAATGTTTTACCAAAATAACTCCATAATATCGACAGAAACATGTTGTTTAGAATCAATCCTCAAGGTGTTTTTCACATCTATTCGATAATAAATCATTCGTGGCAGCTGTGTTTCTCCTCAAAGCAAACGAAAAATACACGCAGCTGGAGATTTCGCAATAATTGCAACGGAGGACACCAAGCGGCCACCTGATAGATGTAGTCTCTTAAGGTCAATCTTCCAGTGATTTGCCTACAAATACGTCACAATGCTGTCGACACCTTGGGGAAACGACAGAAAGTCTAAGCTCATTCGTGACCCATACACAGCCATATAAGGAGACATTGGAACACAGCGCATTCAAAATCTGGGGCACTTCCTGTATGAAATTTCATCTTGGTTTCGCCTGTAGCATTAGTTCTGTGGCACTCACAGACAATATCTTTGTAGTTTTGGAAACGTCAGTGTTTTCTTTCCAAAGCTGTCAATTATATGCATGGTCGAGCATCTTCTCGTGACAAAATATCTTGTTTAAAACGGGAACGTTTTTTATCCATAAATTAAAAGAGCGCCCCCTATATCCAAGAAGTTAACAAGAAATGTGTGGAGTTGTTGAAAAACGAGTTTTAATTACTCCATCCTAACGAGTTGCAATGACTATAAACTAAGTGTATGTAAACTTCCGACTTCAACTGTATCTGAAAATGTTTATTATATTATAATAATACATAATATGATGAATTACAATATCAATTAAACACATGCACTTCAATGTTATATCAATTCATATAGGAATAAAGCTTTTCTCCAACAACATGGAAGTGGTTCCACTCTGTAGGCTACTGCTAATCACATCATTTAGCAGGACTAATTAGATTTTAACACTCTAGATTTGAACAATCTCTCATAACATTGGAATATCTAAAGTGAACCTGTGTCATGTTACCAGTTACAATGTTACTAATGATTATCTGCTTAAATGTTGGTTATCTCTGTCAGAGTAGTCCTCCCTAACTGTATGAAAAACCATATAACTGTACGTTACAATGTCTGTTCCCGTCAATATTTTCTTAATAATGTATATCATTGGATGTCTTCTCCATGAGGTGTTTCTTGGTGTTCTTCTCCGGCCGGAACAGAATAATAAAGCATTTAGGAACAAATAATAGAAAGAACAACCCAAAGCTAGAGGTGATGATGGCAAAGATCTCCACAGCTACAGTCAACTTCCCTGGAGAGCTGAAATAAGCTGGGATAAAGGTGATCCAGACTGCACAGAATATGAGCATGCTGAAGGTGATGAATTTGGCCTCATTGAAGTTATCAGGTAGCTTCCGAGCCAGAAAAGCCAGCACAAAGCACAAGAGAGACAGGAGACCTATATAGCCCAACACAGCCCAGAAACCAATAGCTGAACCAACATCACACTCTAGAATGATCTTTTCCTTGTAGGTAGTGAGGTTTTTAATGGGGAAGGGAGGGGACAGGACCAACCACAGAGTGCATATCAAAGCCTGGACAAACGTGAAGGACACTACAGTCAATCTCTGCTGTGGAGGACCAAACCATTTCATGACATTACTGCCTGGAAGCGTAGCCCTGAAGGCCATCAACACCACTATTGTTTTCCCCAGAACACAAGAGATGCAGAGGACGAAGGTGATCCCAAACGCTGTGTGACGCAGCATACAGGACCATTCAGAGGGCCGGCCAATGAAAGTAAGAGAACACAGAAAACACAGAGTCAAGGAGAAGAGCAGCAGGAAGCTCAGCTCAGAGTTGTTGGCCCTGACGATGGCTGACGTTCGGTGGTGGTAGAAGACAGTTGACGTGGCGATGGCCAGACAAGCCCCGCCCACAGAGCAGGCGGTCAGGATGATTCCGAGGACCTCGTGGAAGGATAGGAACTCCACAGGCTTAAGGATACAGAGGTCTCTCTCGGCGTTGGGCCAGTACTCCTCGGGACAGATCAGACAGTCTGAAGAATCTGACCAGGACAAAACAACAAACATCAAATGTTAATAATAATAGGTTCAGGTTTTATTTATTTACAAATACGTGTCCCACAATGCTGCACTTTGTCAGTTTACAATAAAGAAAGTTGAATTAATATGCAGCTTACATCAGATAATATGAACAGGAACATGATTTACAGACACTACCTTTGTAGTGCTGGTATAATGAATAAACCACTACTTAGTAAACCGTGATAGAATTTACTACACATTCTATGCTAACTATTGCTATAGTCCTACCTGTGTTATTACTGATCTCTCCCTCTGCACATTGGATACAGTCATAACAGCATACAGGCTTTCCTTTCTGTATAGCCTTACGAGTGCCTGGGGGACAGCTCTCACTGCACACTGACACAGGTACTTGTGTACTGTTCTTTACCCAGGTGATTTCCTTCTCCATGTCAAGCCTCTGGTCAGGAGGCAGGGACGCATCATAGCGCCCCACTGTCACAAACTCCATCTTCCCACTCTCCCGTCTCTGCCAGTTGACCAGCTCATAGGTGGCCACTGGGTCCCCGTTGGCATCGAAAGACACCTGGTACCCGTTACGAGAGAAGTTCACCCTCCTCAATCTCTCCAGGACCTGGGGTTTGGAAGGGCAAGGGAGAGAGAGAGAGAGAGAGCGAGAGAGAGAGGATGTGAGAGAAGGACAGAGGTGAGGAGAGATGGAGATAAGGGAAGAGAGAGATGAGTGAAGGGATGAGAGATGGAGAGATAGATGGAGAGAGGGGAAGAGAGAGATGAGAGAAGGGATGAGAGATGGAGAGATAGATGGACAGAGGGGAAGAGAGAGTTGAGAGATGGAGAAAGGGGAAGAAAGATGGAAAGAGAGAAATGGAGAGAATCGAAGAAAGATGCAGAGAGAAAAATTAAATTAATTCAACACATTTTTATCAGATGTGTTACTTCAGAAGAAGTTGTAAAGTATAATGAGAACTCCTAGGCCTTCATACATGTAGTCTAAATGAACATATTTATCAGGAAATGATACTACAGACTTGTCATTCACCTGTGTTGGCTTCACATTAAGGTTTTTGTCACAGTTCACAGTGGAGTTTTCTCTCTCTTCACAAACGATGCTGTGGATGGCGTGTGCTATGGCATAAACAGCTTTATACACCATGTTAGTGACACGCAGCTGGGATGTATCTGTGTAGGGGGCCTGTAGCTGCTGTATATCCTCACTGCCATCACACACCTTCTCTTCAACCCCAACACCTGTAGAGGTCCCTACAGAGAGACAGACAGACAGACAGACAGACAGACAGACAGACAGACAGACAGACAGACAGACAGACAGACAGACAGACAGACAGACAGACAGACAGACAGACAGACAGACAGACAGACAGACAGACAGACAGACAGACAGACAGACAGACAGACAGACAGACAGACAGACATGTAAATAGACTGATGGATGGATGGATGCATGGATGGATGGACAGATAGATACATAGATACCTGTCTCCAGCCGACAGCCAAAGGCTCCCTCCCAGAACTCAGTGAGTGTGGGAGAGTTGGACACCTTCTGTGGGGAGAGGTCCAGGAGGAAGTCCCTAAGACCGGGGATGACAGAGCGTTGGATGCCAAATCCAATGGCCCCGGCACACAGACCGAAACGCAGCATATCTGGGTCAGTGACCCAGGTCTCGCTCCCGATCCACTGGCGGGGCGGAGAGGGCAGGCGTTCCATCTCCCTCAACAGGATTCTCATGTCTCCAGAAGATACGAATGCAACCACCACCCGGGCTGTGGAGCTGGGGAACATGATTATATCATATGCTTAATATGCTGGTCATGTTTGTCATCCATTGGAATGTCTCAGTGAAGTCAACATGAACATTAGTATTAATCAACACTTTTGACATGCTTAAGATATGCAAATCATGTTGGTCTCACAGGTCAGCTTTGGGAGAAGAGAGAAATTAAAAACAATTGTATTTTTTATAATTATGGTCTTGCATTTGTATGAATGAAAAGTTCACAAGTAATCACGGATCACCTGCGGATCACGTCGGCCACCCGTTGCACTCTGCTGAGTGGGCTGGTACGGGAGAACGCTTCAGAATACTCCACACAGATACCCTCCTCTTGTGCTGCCTGTAGGAAAGTAGCCATCCCGTTATTACCGTAGTCAGAGTCGGAACGGACCGCCCCAATCCAGGTCCAGCCGAAGTGCCTGATGAGGTTTGCCAGAGCGGCAGCCTGGAACTGATCACTGGGGATGGTTCTGAAGAAGGTTGGATACTGTTTCTTATCACTCAGACACGCACAGGTGGAAGAGTGGCTCACCTTGGTAAAAACAGACAGTCGAAAACATGAGAAAGAACATCATGTTGACCAAACGAGTCTCAGTTATTGGCTACTTTCTGCTTTTTTATTTTGCTATGTAGTTTGATGTTAGGGAGACATTAATAATAATAAGCCAACTCATTGTTTTTCATTGTGCCAGAGTGAAAAAGGTACACAAAACTGTGACACAAATCCCTGGTCTCCCATAACAACCTAGCCTATGAAAGATAGTCCTCAGATCATGTTTTAATGGCGACAGAAGATCTCCAGACTCATAATCATCGGTCTATGTTCAAATGCCTATAGAAGTTCTCCAGACTCATCATCCTCAGTCTATGTTCAAATGCCTGGAGAAGTTCTCCAGACTCATAGTCCTCAGTCTATGTTCAAATGGTGTTCTCCACATAATTTCACACAGAAATGTATATTCCTGAAAGAGAGGAGAATATACATTAGGAATACAGTAAATTAAAAGAAGCTGAATGATTTATTTTCACAGGAGTTACCTGAGGAATGCCGAAAGGGCCGATGACGCGCAACATGCTGATGGTAGGTGTGGAAGCAGACTCGCCAACGATAGCTGTCACTGTAGCCGACCCTGAGCACTGTTCTCCGGTATCAAACATGGGGTCCAGGCCGTTAGCCAGCTGGAAGGCCACTTTCACGGCTATAGGGACCGAGGCGCAGGAGTCGTGCACTTGATAACCAAGCGTGACACCCGGTAGAAGGTAAGAACTGTTGTTTATCTCCTCAACTGCGAAGATCATGGCGCGCGAGAAGCGTAACTCACGGGAATCCATACTGTAAATAGAAGATAGGTCAGTGAGCACCTCCTGACAAATCATAAACTAGCCTATAGAATGTTTCCATGGCAAACAGCCTAATATCTAGTATTATTTTCCATACCGTGTATATGACTACACTTTTGTTGTTTGTAATTGAGGACATTGTAGAATAGCCTGCATTTGAAAATGTGATCCTTTGTAACAGTAGTCTTTACCTACTCTCTGAGACACAAACACACTGATTATGGTCTTTAAAAACACTGTTTATCTGTCTTTAAAAACACTGTTAACCTGTCTTGAAAACACTGTTTATCTGTCTTTAAACACACTGTTTATCGGTCTTTAAACACACTGTTTACCTGTGTTTAAACAAACTGTTTCTCTGTCTTTAAAACACAATTAATCTGTCTACCCACACAGCCGCAGTCCTGTCCCCTGTTCCCTCTAGCACTCACTGACCTCCCTGTGCACTTCAGGGGCTCAGGCAGGCTGGTGTAGCTGTGATCCACAGTGTGCATATAGTAATGGATGGAGAAAACACCCCCGATGACAAAGTCCCCGTCCTGGGAGAACGCTGGAGGACGAGGGGTGCCTTGGAGCCTGCATCTGATAGACTCCAGCCCAGGGGCAGAGACAGAGGCAGACGAGAGCAAGGCAAGCCCACCAGCCACCACAGCTAGATGTAGTAGAACCAGACTACCAGCCAGACTTGGATCCAGAGCAGGAGACGGAGAGAGCCTCATTCCCCTGATGTGTGGAAGGTATGGAGTAATATAGCGCCACACAGACCCATATAGGTCAGGATAACTCTCTTCTCTGGGTTAAATACCCACCGTACCTCTGTGGGGATTCCTCTGGGGGCCACACTGTGGGTATGGCCATGCCAGGGAGGGAGGGGTTAGAAGCTGCTCTGCTCACTCAGTCAGGTCCTGCTTCTTTCAGATATAGAGACTGCATGCACCAGCGTAAGCCCTAAGTAGACTGTAATGGTTTATATAGACATAAACATACAGTAGACACACTATAACCATCTGGTTCTCTTACATTTCCCCTACTGTCTAGTCCTCTAGGCACGCTCGCTCTACACAGTATTTCCCCGACAGTCTAGTCCTCTTGGCACGCTGGCTCTACACAGTATTTCCCAGACAGTCTAGTCCTCTTGGCACGCTGGCTCTACACAGTATTTCCAAGACAGTCTAGTCCTCTTGGCACGCTGGCTCTACACAGTATTTCCCAGACAGTCTAGTCCTCTTGGCACGCTGGCTCTACAGAGTATTTCCCAGACAGTCTAGTCCTCTTGGCACACTGGCTCTACACAGTGTTTCCTCTACAGTCTAGTCCTCTTGGCACACTGGCTCTACACAGTGTTTCCTCTACAGTCTAGTCCTCTTGGCACGCTGGCTCTACACAGTATTTCCCAGACAGTCTAGTCCTCTTGGCACGCTGGCTCTACACAGTATTTCCTCTACAGTCTAGTCCTCTTGGCACGCTGGCTCTACACAGTATTTCCCCGACAGTCTAGTCCTCTTGGCACGCTGGCTCTACACTGGAACCTAGAACGAAACCTGGAGAGGAACCAGGCTCTGAGGGGAGGTCAGTCCTCTTCTGGCTGTGCCAGGTGGAGATTATAACAGTACATGGCCAAGATGTTCAAACGTTAAGAGACAGAAGGTGTGGTAGAGTGAGAGAGTTAAAAACAGCAGGTCCGAGACAAGGGAGCACTTCCGGTGACCAGGTCAGGGTTCAGTTGAAACTGGAACAGCAGCACGACCAGGTGTATTGAGGACAGCATGGAGTCATCAGGCCAGGTAGTCCGGAGGGATGGTCCCAGGCAACCCGGACAGGAAGATCACGTCAGAGACTCAACCCACTCAAGAGACGCACCCCTCCTAGGGAAGGCATGGAAGAGCACAAGTAAGCCAGTGACTTAGGGTTGGAGGCAGAGAATCCCTGTGTAGAGAGGGGAACCGGACAGGCAGAGACAGCAAGGGCGGTTCATCGCTCCAGTATCTTTCCATTCACCTTCACACCACTGGGCCAGACTACACTCAATCATAGTCCCTACTGAAGAGATGAGTATTCAATAAAGTTTTAATTTCTTGGTGACTGGGGTGCAGTATTGAGTAGCTTGGATGAATAAGGTGCCCAGAGTAAACTGCCTGCTACTCAGGCCCAGTTGCTAATATATGCATATTATTAGTATATTTGGATAGAAAACACTCTGAAGTTTCTAAAACTGTTTGAATGATGTCTCTGAGTAAAACATAACTCATTTGGCAGGCAGAAATCTGAGAAGAAATCCAACCAGGAAGGGGAAAATTTGAGGTTGGTTGTTTTTCAACTCATTCCCTATAGAAGATACAGTGGGATATGGGTCATGTTGCACTTCCTAGGGCTTCCACTAGATGTCAACAGTCTTTAGAACCTAGTTTGATGCTTCTACTGTGAGGTGGGGCTGAATGAGAGGGGAATGGGTCAGAGGTCTGGCAGAATGCTTTGTGCTCGTGACGCGCTGTCATGTGAGATAGCTCGCGTTTCATTGCTTTTCTATAGACAAAGGAATTGTCCGGTTGGAACATTGTTGAAGATTTATGTTAAAAACATCCTAAAGATTGATTCTATACTTAGTTTGACATGTTTCTACGGATTGTAACGGAACTTTTTGGACTTTTCGTCTGACCTTTCGGCTGGACTTGCACGCGTGTTTGGATTTGTTTACCAAACGATCTAACAAAGGAAGGTATTTGGACATAAATGATAAACTTTATCGAACAAATCAAACATCTATTGTGTAACTGGGATTCCTGGGAGTGCATTCTGATGAAGATCATCAAAGGTAAGTGAATATTTATAATGCTATTTCTGACTAATGTTCACTACACAACATGGCGGATATCTCTTTGGCTGTTTTGGTCTCTGAGTGCCGTACTCAGATTATTGCATGGTGTTCTTTTTCCGTAAAGTGTTTTTGAAATCTGACACAGCTGTTGAATTAAGGAGAGGTTTATCTAAAGTTCCATGTATAACAGTTGTGTCTTTCATCAAAGTTTATTATGAGTATTTCTGTGAATTGATGTGGCTCTCTGCAAAATCACTGCATGTTTTGGAACTACTGAACATAACAGGCCAATGTAAAATTAGATTTTTGGATATAAATATGCACTTTATCAACCGAAACATACATGTATTGTGTAACATGAAGTCCTATGAGCGTCATCTGATGAAGATCATCAAAGGTTAATGATTCATTTTTATCTCTATTTGTGCTTTTTGTGAATCCTCTCTTTGGCTGGAAAAATGGCTGGGTTTTTCAGTGACTTGGTGGTGACCTAACATAATCGTTTGTGTTGCTTTCGCTGTAAAGCATTTTTGATATCAGACACTGTGGCTGGATTAACGAGAATTTTATCTTTAAAATGGTGTAAAATACTTGTATTCTTGAGGAATTTTAATTATGAGATTTTTGTTGTTGACGCTACCGTCCAACATATCTAGCAGCGGTTTTAACACTAACTGAAGTTTATTTAGTGCTTTATCCGGGTAGCCGGAAAGTAGAGCATTGCAGTAGTCTAATCTAGAAGTGGCAAAAACATATTTCTGCATCATTTTTGGATAGAAAGTTTCAGATTTTTGCAATGTTATGTTATGGAAAAAGCTGTTCTAGTGGTTCTAATGGTTAGAGCATTGGACTAGTAACCGGAAGGTTGGAAGTACAAACCCCCGAGCTGACAAGGTACAAATCTGTCGTTCTGCCCCTGAACAGGCAGTTAACCCACTGTTCCTAGGCCGTCATTGTAAATAAGAATTTGTTCTTAACTGACTTGCCTAGTAAAATAAAGGTAAAAAAAAAGAAAAAAAAGAGAGAGATCAGGGTCCAGATTGACGCCGAGGCGCTTCACAGTTTTATTTGAGACAACTGTACCACCATCAAGATTAATTGTCAGATCCAACAGAAGATCTCTTTGTTTCTTGAGACTTAGAACTAGCATTTCTGAGTTAAAAAGTAAAACCTGTGCCGCCATCCACTTCCTTATGTCTGAAACACAGGCTTCCAGGGAGGGCAAATTTGGGGCTTCACCATGTTTCATCGAAATGTATAGCTGTGTATCATCCGCATAGCAGTGAAAATCAACCAAGATGTAAAATAAATAGTGAAAACAATAGAGTTGATTTGTCAGAGGACAAACCACCCCCCACAGAAAAACGGATATCTTTCTAACAGATAAGATCTAAACCAACCAGGCCAGAACTTGTCCATGTAGACTAATTTGCGTTTCAAATCTCTACAAAAGAATGCTGTGATTGATGGTATCAAAAGCAGCACTAAGGACTAGGAGCACGAGAACAGATGTAGAGCCTTGGTCTGACGCCATTAAAAGGTAATTGACCACCTTCACTAGTGCAGTCTCAGTCCTATGATGGGGTCTGGAAGCAGCTCTTTCAGTAGTTTAGTTGGAATTAGGTCCAGTATGCAGCTTGAAGGTTTAGAGGCCATTGCTATTTTCATCAATGTGTCAAGAGATTAAAAAACTTGAGTGTCTCCCTTGATCCTAGGTCAGTGTTGCGCAGACTCAGGACAACTGAGCTTTGGAGAAATACGCATATTTAAAGCAATGTCCATAATTTGTTTTCTAATGATCATGATCTTTTCATCAAATAAGTTCATGAATGTATCACTTCTGATGTAAAATCCATCCTCTCTTGGGGAATGCTGCTTTTTAGTTAGCTTTGCGACAGTATCAAAAATAAATGTTGGATTGTTCTTACTCTCCTCAATTAAGTTGGAAAAATAGGATGATCGAGCAGCAGTGAGGGATCTTCGATACTTAGAATACTAAGAATATTAAGAATACATGTTTTTTCCATGAGGATTCACCAGGTGAATCAGGGTGAAAGATACGATCCGTTATTTATGTCACTAGTTAAATCCATTTCAATCAGTGTAGATGAAGAGGAATAGTTTTAAGCCGTGAGACAATTGGGACATGGATTGTGTATGTCAAATCAAATTAAATAAAATCAAATTGTATTGGTCACATACACATGGTTAGCAGATGTTAACCTCTTCAACCTATGGGGGCGCTATTTCATTATTGGATAAAAAAAACGTGCCCGTTTTAAGCGCAATATTTTGTCACAAAAAGATGCTCGACTATGCATAATTGACAGCTTTGGAAAGAAAACACTCTGACGTTTCCAAAACTGCAAAGATATTATCTGTGAGTGCCCCAGAACTGATGCTACAGGCGAAACCTTAGATGAAACTTCAAACAGGAAATGAGCAGGATTTTTGAGGCTCTGTTTTTCATTGTCTCCTTATATGGCTGTGAAAGCGCCAGGAATGAGCCTGCCCTTTCTATCGTTTATCCAAGTTTTCTGCAGCATTGTGACGTATTTGTAGGCATATCATTGGAAGATTGGCCATAAGAGACTACATTTACCAGGTGTCCATCCGGTGTCCTTTGTTGAAATTGCTGCGTAATCTCCAAGCTGCTCGCATTCATCCATGTGATTGAGACAGAGAGGAGACTTACAGGAACGATATGTCATGAAGAGATATGTGAAAAACACATTGAGGATTGATTCTAAACAACGTTTACCATGTTTCAGTCGATATTATGGAGTTAATGTGGAAAAAAGTTTGGCGTTTTGATGAATGAATTTTCGGGTTTTTTTGGTAGCCAAACATGACGCAGAAAACGGACCGATTTCTCCTGCACAAATAATCTTTCAGAAAAAACGGAACATTTGCTATCTAACTGAGAGTCTCCTCATTGAAAACATCCGAAGTTCTTCAAAGGTAAATGATTTTATTTGAATGGTTTTCTGTTTTTTGTGAAAATGTTGCCTGCTGAATGCTAACACTAAATGCTAATGCTAGCTATCAATACTGTTACACAAATGCTTGTTTTGCTATGGTTGAGAAGCATATTTTTGAAAATCTGAGATGACAGTGTTGTTAACAAAAGGCTAAGCTTGAGAGCTAGCATATTGATTTCATTTCATTTGCGATTTTCATGAATAGTTAACTTTGTGTTATGCTAATAAGCTTGCGGATAGATTTACACAATCCTGGATACAGATTTTTTTCTTAGCTAAACGTGACGCACAAAATGGAGCGATTTTTCCTAAACAAGTAATCCTTCAGGAAAAACTGAACATTTGCTATCTAACTGAGAGTCTCCTCATTGAAAGCATCAGAAGTTCTTCAAAGGTAAATTATTTTATTTGAATGGTTTTCTGGTTTTTGTGAAAATGTTGCCTGCTGAATGCTAACGCTAAATGCTATGCTATAACTATCAATGCTGTTACACAAATGCTTGTTTTGCTATGGTTGAGAAGCATATTTTTGAAAATCTGAGATGACAGTGTTGTTAACAAAAGGCTAAGCTTGAGAGCTAGCATATTTATTTCATTTAATTTGCGATTTTCATGAATAGTTAACGTTGCGTTATGGTAATGGACTTGAGGCTGTAGTCATGATCCCGGATCCGGGATGGCTCGACGCAAGAAGTTAACCTCTTCCCTCTACTCGGGACGCTTGCGTCCCAACTAGAGCTCTGGAAATGCAAATGTGCTACGCTAAATGCTAATAGTATTAGTTAAAACTCAAACGTTCATTAAAATACACATGCAGGGTATCGAATTAAAGCTACACTCGTTGTGAATCCAGGCAACAAGTCAGATTTTTTAAATGCTTTTCGGCGAAAGCATGAGAAGCTATTATCTGATAGCATGCAACACCCCAAAAGACCCACAGGGGACGTAAACAAAATAATTAGCATTTCGGCGTTACACAAACCGCACAATAAAATAGAAAATATTCATTACCATTCACCATCTTCTTTGTTGGCACTCCTAGATGTCCCATAAACACTATTTGGGTCTTTATTTCGATTAAATCGGTCCATATAAAGCCTAGATATCGTTATATGTAGACTGTGTGATAAACGAAAAAAACATTGTTTCAAAACGTAACGTCATTTTTTAAAATTCAAAAAGTCGACGATAAACTTTCACAAAACACTTCGAAATACGTTTGTAATGCAACTTTAGGTATTAGTAAACGTTAATAAGCGAAAAAATTAATCAGGAGGCGATGTAAAGATCATTAGCTGTCCGTCTGGAAAAATGTCCGGCTAGAAACTCAACGAAAATATCCGGTCCTAGACCGGAGGAGATACGGTGTCCTGTATGTGTTTGACCAAGAAAAAACTTGAAGGGAAATGACAAGACTCTAGACACCGTGTGGAAGCTGTAGGTACTGCAACCTCAGTCAATTAATTGTGTTTCACGTTTATCAATGGGTTCAAGTAGCGCATGGATATATTTTCCCATTTTCAGTGATCAGTTTTTCCTGTGCTTTTCGATGTAAATGCCGTTCTGGTAAAGCCACAGCAGTGATTTAACCAGTTTTTTAAACGTCTGAGTGTTTTCTATCCACACAGACTAAGCAAATGCATATACTATATTCCTGGCATGAGTAGCAGGGCGCTGAAATGTTGCGCGATTTTTAACAGAATGTTCAAAAAAGTAGAGGGTAGAAGCAACAGGTTAATGCAATTGTAGCGAAATGCTTGTGCTTCTAGTTCCGACTATGCAGTAAAATCTAACAAGTAATCTAACATATTCACAACATCTACCTTATTTACACAAATGTAAAGTGATGAATAAGAATATGTACCTATAAATATATGGATGAGCGATGGCCCTGCAGCATAGGCAAGATGCAGTAGATGGTATAGAATACAGTATATACAGTGGGGCAAAAAACTATTTAGTCAGCCACCAATTGTGCAAGTTCTCCCACTTAAAAAGATGAGAGAGGCCTGTAATTTTCATCATAGGTACACTTCAACTATGACAGACAAAATTAGATTTTTTTTCTTCAGAAAATCACATTGTAGGATTTTTTATGAATTTATTTGCAAATTATGGTGGAAAATAAGTTAATTTTTATTTTTAAGTTACAGATCCACTTGCAGCGTGTTCAGACAAATCTTTTTGAATTGTGTTTCCGAACTATGCGATTTTCTGTGATTTTCTGAAATAACACACACTCATTCAACCCTCTGTAAATAAGTCAGTTCTTAACCTAAAGACTTAAAACTCAATATTCTATAATTGCCTACCCCAAGGAGGATATGTGTTCACTTTCAGCATCCTGAGTAAACCGGAAGTGCCTTAAAATGGTGTCATTTTAAAATGGTGCACTTAAAATGGTGCTGTTTCGCAGGGTTAAAAAGGTCTGAGCTTAGGGCCTCCCGGGTGGCACAGTGGCTAGGGGCGCTGTACTGCAGCGCCAGCTGCGCCACCAGAGACTCTGGGTTCGCGCCCAGGCTCTGTCGTAACCGGCTGCGACCGGGAGGTCTGTGGGGCGACGCAAAATTGGCCTAGCATCGTCCGGGTTAGGGAGGGTTTGGCCGGTAGGGAAATCCTTGTCTAATCGCACACCAGCGACTCCTGTCGCGGGCCGTGCGCAGTGCACGCTAACCAAGGTTGCCAGGTGCAGGTGTTTCCTCCGACACATTGGTGCGGTTGGCTTCTGGGTTGGATGGCGCTGTGTTAAGAAGCAGTGCGGCTTGGTTGGGTTGTCTGTATCAGAGGACGCATGACTTTCAACCTTCGTCTCTCCTGAGCCCGTACAGGAGTTGTAGCGATGAGACAAGATAGTTCCTACTAAACAATTGGATACCATGAAATTGGGGAGAAAAAGGGGAAAATTCAAAAAAAAAAAAAAAGGGTCTGATCTTTTCAAAATGTGTTATTGGCAACCCTCATGAACTGTAAATCAGTCATTTCTGCCAACAGATGTCAAAGAAAAGCTCTCACACACACACAGCAAGGATGGAGTGACAAAGTGCGGTGCTTAAAGACACTCAGAGCCTGCAAGGGCATTACCATAATATCTAGGCCGTGCCGAGTTCAACAAGATGCCCCGCTAGACCGTAGCTTGCTCGGTCTGAGCTCATAATGAAGCCTGGCCCTAAATTGCAGGTGCTTTTGGGTGACAGTGGGAGAACAGTTAGGGTGATAATGCACAATGAGACCTCAGGTACGTCCCTGAGGTCCTCCCGATCTGTGCAAGCCTAACTTTGACCATGTGGCATTAACCCTCAACAGTTAAAAGAAGGTGTTTACATCAAACAGTTTTCAATGATTTCTCTCCCCATAGGAATACATTGCCTGCACCTCTAAATTCAACCTGAAGCCTATGTGGGTTATGAATGTCTTATGAACCTGTTTTCCATGACAGTCCATCAGGCCACTCTGAGGTCTACCTGTGTTGATTTTAAGCTTCCTGGAGCAACTGGAAGTGGTTAAAATCACCCTAAAAGTGTTTTTCCATACTCAACCTGATGTTTGATAGAAATAGTGCATTCAACCCTGTGTAAATCAGTCAGTTCTTAACGTAAAGAATTAAAACTCAGGATTCTGTAGCAGCATACCCCAGTCAGGATATGTGTTTACGTATAGCTTCCTGTGCCAACCGGAAGTGCCATAACTGGTGTCATAGGGGCTGTTTCGAAGGGTTAAAAAAGTCTGATCTTTCCAAAACTTCATATGTGTGATTAGGCAACCCTCATGAACTGTAAATCAGTCATGTCTCCCATAAAATTTCCAAGAAAACTCACACACACACACAGCTTGGACGGAGGGACACAGTGTGGTGCGTAGAGACATACAGAGCCTGCAATAGTTAACTTTGTTCAAACTATTAAAGAACCGTCAGACCTAGAGTTCTGAAACTTTTAAACCCTGTTCTGGAGCTCAGGTCGATAGTGCGGGGGGAGTTATGTGGCTCTAGAAGGTTCTCGGACCGAGAAACAGCCTCGTACATTTGCAATGACACTACGAAAATGACGACATTTAGAAAAGTCCCAGAGTCACAGGACTAGGTGCATTGAAACCGGCTCGGCCCATAGAGATAGACCCCAACGTTTCTGTCCGATTGCTCATTCAAGGTCCCCGTAGCAAGGCATGGAAAAAAAGTGGATTTTCAGCACCAATTAAAGTCTTGCTCGGGCACCGAATGACCTATCGAGCCAAAACTTGGGATTCGGGGTCGCCTCAGCTAGGCCTACACATAATGTCAGAACTGGACCCGCAGCTAGAACGTAACTTCGTGTTTTATGTTTTTATTATGGTTTGAACAGAAGGCGATGTGAATTTTTGGCCAGCTCTGAAATATGTGATAGTTGGCTTCTAAATGAGTTGGAAAAAGTGGGTGTGGTGTCAGTTTGTATCAGTTTGGTTTCAAAATGATATCTAATTGACTGATGGACGGTGACTTGCTGGCTGACTTTTGTCCATTTGTAATATGTTTTAAACAGTTAGGTACCATCACCAAAATGACATTCTGAAATCAACACCAATGAGTGACGGAGAGGATCCAGAATCACTGCCCGGCCATCCCGAGTTCATCGGGCCAGTCAATTTCACATTCCTGCAGGATTTTTGAGCATGACAAATTCGTGATGGTAAATGCCCATTGAAACATATTGGAAATGCAGAGTGCATTTGCAATATGGTTCAACAGTGAAAAACATCACCAAATGGACATGATGAAATCAACACAACGAGCGATGGATAGGAACCACTATGACAGCCCGGCCATCCCGAGTTCATCAGGCCAGTCAATTTTGTATTTTTGCAGGATTTTTGAGCATGACAAACTCGTGATGGTAAATGCACATTGATACATACTGCAAGTGCACAGCCGTGCACCTGGTGATTGGAACGGGTTACCAGAGAGAAGTGGCTTCTTTCCTGCCCTTCTTGACCCTTGGCCACCCTCCAAAAGTCCTCGCCTCACTGTGCATGGAGATGCACTCACACCTGCTTGCTGCCATTCCTGAGCAAGCTCTGTACTGGTGGTGCCCCAATCCCGCAGCTGAATCAATATAGGAGACAGTCCTGGCGCTTGCTGGACTGTCTTGGGCGCCCTGAAGCATTCTTCACAACAATTGAACTACTCTCCTTGAATTTCTTGATGATTCCAAAAAATGTTGATTTAGGTGCAATCATACTGGCAGCAATATCCTTGCCTGTGAAGCCCTTTTTGTGCAAAGCCATGATTACGGCACGTGCTTCCCTGCAGGTAACCATGGTTGACAGAGGAAGAACAAAGATTCCAAGCACCACCCTCCTTTTGAAGCTTCCAGTCTGTTATTCAAACTTAATCAGCATGACAGAGTGATCTCCAGCCTTGTCCTCGTCAACACGCACACGTGTGTTAACTAGAGAAACACTGACATGATGTCAGCTGGTCCTTTTGTGGCAGGGCTGAAATTCAGTGGAAATGTTTTTTGGGATTCAGTTCATTTGCATGGCAAGGAGGGATTCATCTGATCACGCTTCATAAGATTCTGGAGAATATTCAAATTGCTATCATACAAACTGAGGCAGCAGACATTGTGAAAATTAATATTTGTGTCATTCTCAAAACTTTTGGCCACGACTGTATAGTATGGGGACAGTTTAGTGCCAAATATAAGGATGAAACCCCCACATGTTATAATAAAAAATGTATTAATACATTCTGATCTTTCTTATGTCTCTCAGATAAAGGACAGACACTTGAGAACAAGCTTCCTTTAGAGCCAGCGTGCCAAGAGGACAAGACTGTAGAGGAAATATAAGAGAGCCAGATGGTTATTGTGTGTTTACTGTATGTTTACGTCTATCTAAACCATTACAGTCAACGTAGGGCTGATGCTGCTGCATTTTCCCTCTATAGCTGAAAGAAGCAGGACCTGACTGGGTGAGCCTCTAACCCCTCCCTCCCTAGCATGGCTATACCCACATTGTGGCCCCTAGAGGAATCTCCACACAGGTACGGTGGGTATTTAAATGAGATTAGAGAGGTAACCTAACCTATGTGGGTCTGTGTGGCACTGTATTACTCCGTACCTTCTACACATCAGGGGAATGAGGCTGTCTCCGGCTCCTGCTCTCGATCCAAGTCTCGCTGGTAGTCTGGTTCTACTCCATCTAGCTGTGGTGGCTGGTGGGCTCGCCTTGCTCTCGTCTGCCTCTGCCTCTGCCTCTGCCTCTGCCTCTGGGATGGAGTCTGTCAGATGCAGGCTCCAAGGCACCCCTCGTCCTCCGGTGTTCTCCCAGGACGGGGACTTTGTCATCGGGGGTGTTTTCTCCATGCACTACTACATGCACACTGTGGAACACAGCTACACCAGCCTGCCTGAGCCCCTGCAGTGCACAGGGAGGTCAGTGAGCGCAAGAGGGAACAGGGGACAGGACTGCGGCTGTGTGGGGAGACAGATAAATGGTGTTTTAAATACAGAGGAACAGTGTTTTGAAGACAGATAAACAGTGTGTTTACAAACAGATAAACTATATTTTAAAGACAGATTAACAGTGTTTTAAAGACATATGAAAAGCATTTAAAGACAAATAAACAGTGTTTGTATCTGAGAGAGTAGATAAAGCCTACTGTTACAAAGGGTCACATTTTCAAAATGCAGGCAATACTACAATGCCCTCAATTACCGATAACATTAGTGTAGGCCTATAGACAGTAAAATATGGCTAGATATTAAGATGTTTGCCCTCATATATCCATATATTCTATAGGCTAGTTTACCATTTAGTCAAGAGGTGCTCACTCGCCTACCTTCTATTTACAGTTTGGATTCCCGTGAGTTACGCTTCTCGCGTACCATGGTCTTCGCAGTTGAGGAGATAAACAACAGTTCAGACCTTCTACCAGGTGTTACACTCGGTTATCAAGTGCACGACTCGTGCTCCTCGGTCCCCATGGCCGTAAAAGTGGCCTTCCAGCTGGCTAACGGCCTGGATCCCATGTTTGATACCGGAGAACAGTGCTCTGGGTCGGCTACAGTGACAGCTATCGTGGGCGAGTCTGGCTCCACGCCAACCATCAGCATGTTGCGTGTCATCGGCCCTTTCGGCATTCCTCAGGTAAACTCCTGTGGAAAGAAATCTAATATTCTTAATAATACTCTATTTCAGGAAATAAATCCTCTTTTAACTTCCTCTATTCCAACTGTATTCTCTCTTTCAGGAACATAGATTTCTGTGTGAAATTATGTTGAGAAAGTTTGGAGAACTTCTATAGGTATTTTAACATGATCTGAGGAATATGAGTCTGGAAAATGTCTGGAGGCATTTAAACATGATCTGACCTTTCATGGTCTAGGTTGTTATGGGAGACCAGGGATTGTTGTCACACCTTTTACTCATGTTTTTTTATTGCACCAGTATGTCTTATAAAACTATTATCAATATGAATAGAACGACAAAGGTCTTGGGTCGAAACGTGGTTTTCATTCTTGCAAAACGAAAAACAATAAACCGGCTTATTTTTATTATCTCCCTAACATCAAACTACAGAGCAAAAGAAAAAAAAGTAGGAAGTAACCAATAACTAAAACTTGTTTGGCCGACATGATATTCTTTCTCATGTTTTCGACTGTCTGTTTTTAACTAGGTGAGTCACTTTTCCACCTGTGCGTGTCTGAGTGATAAGAAACAGTATCCAACCTTCTTCAGAACCATCCCCAGTGATCAGTTCCAGGCTGCCGCTCTGGCCCACCTCATCAGGCACTTCGGCTGGACCTGGATTGGGGCGGTCCGTTCCGACTCTGACTACGGTAATAACGGGATGGCTGCTTTCCTTCAGGCAGCACAAGAGGAGGGTATCTGTGTGGAGTATTCTGAAGCCTTCTACCGTACCAACCCACTCAGCAGAGTGCAACGGGTGGCTGACGTGATCCGCAGGTGATCCATGATTACTTGTGAACTTTTCATTCACACAAATGCAAGACCATAATTATAAAAGATGCAATTATTAATTTCTCTCTTTTCCCAAGGCTGATCTGTGAGACCAACATGATTTGCATATCTTAAGCATGTGAAAAGTGTTAGTTAATGCTAATGTTCATGTTGACTTCACTGAGACATGCCAATTAATGACAAACATAAGCATATTTTATGATATATTCATGTTCCCCAGCTCCACAGCCCGGGTGGTGGTTGCATTTGCAGCCACTGGGGACATGAGGATCCTGCTGAGAGAGTTGGACCGCCTGCCCTCTCCGCCCCGCCAGTGGATCGGAAGCGAGACCTGGGTCACTGACCCAGATATGCTGCGCTTTGCAATGTGTGCCGGGGCCATCGGATTTGGCATCCAACGCTCTGTCATCCCCGGCCTCAGGGACTTCCTCCTGGACCTCTCCCCACAGAAGGTGTCCAACTCTCCCCTGCTCACTGAGTTCTGGGAGGGCTCCTTTGGCTGTCAGCTGGGTATCTATCTATCTATCTATCTATCTATCTATCTATCTATCTATCTATCTATCTATCTATCTATCTATCTATCTATCTATCTATCTATCTATCTATCTATCTATCTGTCTGTCTGTCTGTCTGTCTGTCTGTCTGTCTGTCTGTCTGTCTGTCTGTCTGTCCGTCCGTCTGTCTGTTGGTCTGTTGGTTTCTTGGTATCTCTCTCTGTCTGTCTGTAGGGACCTCTACAGGTGTTGGGGTTGAAGAGAAGGTGTGTGATGGCAGTGAGGATATACAGCAGCTACAGACCCCCTACACAGATACATCCCAGCTGCGTGTCACTAACATGGTGTATAAAGCTGTTTATGCCATAGCACATGCCATCCACAGCATCGTTTGTGAAGAGAGAGAAAACTCCACTGTTTACTGTGACAATCACCTCCATGTGAAGCCAACACAGGTGAATGACAAGACAATAGTATAATGTCCTGATATATATGATTATATTGACTACAAGTATGAAGGCCATGCAGTTCTCATTATACTTTACGGCTGGTTTTGAAGTAACACCTTTGAAAAATATACAAGGTAAATGAAAGTTCTGTTTCTCTCTCTCTTTCTCTCATCCCCTTACTCCATCTCTATTTTCCCTTATCTCCATCTCTCTTCCCCTCTCTCCCTCTCTTTCTCTCATTCCCTTACTCCATCTCTATTCCCCTCTCTCCTTCTCTCTCGACCCCTCTCTCTCTCTCTTTCTCTCATCCCCTTACTCCATCTCTATTCCCCTCTCTCCTTCTCTCTCGACCCCTCTCGCTCTCTCTTTCTCTCATCCCCTTACTCCATCTCTATTCCCCTCTCTCCTTCTCTCTCGACCCCTCTCTCTCTCTCTTTCTCTCATCCCCTTACTCCATCTCTATTTTCCCTTACCTCCATCTCTATTCCCCTCTCTCCTTCTATCGCTCCATCTCTCTTCCCCTCTCTCCATCTCTCTTCCCCTCTCTCCTTCTCTCTCGACCCCTCTCTCTCTCTTTCTCTCATCCCCTTACTCCATCTCTATTTTCCCTTATCTCCATCTCTATTCCCCTCTCTCCTTCTATCGCTCCATCTCTCTTCCCCTCTCTCCATCCCTCTTCCCCTCTCTCCTTCTCTCTCGTCCCCTCTCTCTCTTCCTTGCCCTTTTAACCCCCAGGTCCTGGAGAGATTGAGGAGGGTGAACTTCTCTCGTAACGGGTACCAGGTGTCTTTCGATGCTAACGGGGACCCAGTGCCCACATATGAGCTGGTCAACTGGCAGATAGGAGAGAGTGGGAAGATGGAGTTTGTGACAGTGGGGCGCTATGATGCGTCCCTGCCTCCTGACCAGATGTTTGACATGGAGAAGGAAATCACATGGGTAAAGAACAGTACACAAGTACCTGTGTCAGTGTGCAGTGAGAGCTGTCCCCCAGGCACTCGTAAGGCTGTACAGAAAGGAAAGCCTGTATGCTGTTATGACTGTATCCAATGTGCAGAGGGAGAGATCAGTAATAACACAGGTAGGACTATAGGAATAGTTAGCATACAATGTGTAGTAAATTCTATCACGGTTTACTAAGTAGTGGTTTATTCATTATACCAGCACTACAAAGGTAGTGTCTGTAAATCATGTTCCTGTTCTTATTATCTCATGTAAGCTGCACATTAATTCAACATTCTTTATTGTAAACTGAAAAAGTGCAGCATTGTGGGACATGTATTTGTAAATAAATAAAACCTGAATCTATTATTATTAACATTTGATGTCTGTTGTTTTGTCCTGGTCAGATTCTTCAGACTGTCTGATCTGTCCCGAGGAGTACTGGCCCAATGCTGAGAGAGACCTCTGTATCCTTAAGCCTGTGGAGTTCCTGTCCTTCCACGAGGTCCTCGGAATCATCCTGACCGCCTGCTCTGTGGGCGGGGCTTGTCTGGCCATCGCCACGGCAACCGTCTTCTACCACCACCGAACTTCGGCCATCGTCAGGGCCAACAACTCTGAGCTGAGCTTCCTGCTGCTCTTCTCCTTGACTCTGTGTTTTCTGTGTTCTCTTACTTTCATTGGCCGGCCCTCTGAATGGTCCTGTATGCTGCGTCACACAGCGTTTGGGATCACCTTCGTCCTCTGCATCTCTTGTGTTCTGGGGAAAACAATAGTGGTGTTGATGGCCTTCAGGGCTACACTTCCAGCCAGTAATGTCATGAAATGGTTTGGCCCTTCACAGCAGAGATTGACTGTAGTGTCCTTCACGTTTGTCCAGGCTTTGATATGCACTCTGTGGTTGGTCCTGTCCCCTCCCTTCCCCATTAAAAACCTCACTACCTACAAGGAAAAGGTCCTTCTCGAGTGTGACTTAGGCTCTGTAGGGGCATTCTGGGCTGTGTTGGGCTATATAGGTCTCCTGTCTCTCTTGTGCTTTGTGCTGGCTTTTCTGGCTCGGAAGCTACCTGATAACTTCAATGAGGCCAAATTCATCACCTTCAGCATGCTCATATTCTGTGCAGTCTGGATCACCTTTATCCCAGCTTATGTCAGCTCTCCTGGGAAGTTCACTGTAGCTGTGGAGATCTTTGCCATCATCACCTCTAGCTTTGGGTTGTTCTTTCTATTATTTGTTCCTAAATGCTTTATTATTCTGTTCAGGCCGGAGAAGAACACCAAGAAACACCTTATGGAGAAGACATCCAATGATAAACGTTATTAAGAAATGATTGAGTGGAAAACACATTGTAACGTTCAGTTATATGGTTTATCATACAGTTAGGTAGGACGACTCTGACAGAGATGAACAACAATTTAGCAGATAATCATTAGTAACATTGTAACTAGGAACATGACACAGGTTCACTTTAGATATTCCAATGTTATGTGAGATTGTTCAAATCTAGAGTGTTAAAATCTAATTAGACCAGCTACATGATGTGATTAGCAGTAGCCTACAGAGTGGAACCACTTCCATGTTGTTGGAGAAAAGCTTTATTCCTGAATGAATTGATATAACATTGAAGTGCATGTGTTCAATTGCTATTGTAGTTCATCATAGTATGTATTATAATAGTATAATATAATAAACATTTTCAGATATATTGGTGTCTTGTCAATGATTGCTTGGCCTGTCAATCCACATTTGTTCGATACCTTGTTTTTTATTTTCTTTACATTTTATTAATTACAGATCACAAATACGCCAACCTTATTCACATTATTGCAAACACTTCAACCCAGTGTCCAGTGATGGGCAGTCTTCTCATGTTTACATCACCTACTAGAGCAGTTCATTAAGACACACACTGTTCAAGAAGCCAAATAGTTTCTAGTGCAATGTAGAGTACTTCATTGCATTTAAGACCAATTCTTATTTACAATTACAGAACAGAATTATAGAAAACAAAAAACTAGAATGCCCATCCAAACCACACCCTGACCTAACCAAATAGAGAAATAAAATGGCTCTCTAAGGTCAGGGCGTGACAAATGCATTTCAATTAACAGGTGTGGCATGTTGAAAGTTAATTTGTGGAATTTCTTTCCTTCTTAATGTGTTTGAGCCAATCAATTGTGTTGTGACAAAGTAGGGGGGGTATACAGAAGGTAGCCATGTTTGGTAAAAGACCAAGTACATATTATGGCAGCTCAAATAAGCAGAGAGAAAGGGGAGGGTGAGGGGAGGAGATCATGTCGTAAAAACAAGTAACATAGAAATATTACTAAATATTACTGGAAATACATTCATAAATAATCTCACACACACACACACACACACACACACACACACACACACACACACACACACACAAAAACACTTCATAGGAGATCCTGACTCAATGTCACACTCAGATGTGATTCACCTGTCTAGTGCTTGTCTCCACCCCCCCACCAGGTGTCTCCCATTTCTACCCATTATCTCCTGTGTTTTAATACCTGCTTTTTCTGCGTGTCTGTTGCCAGTTCATCTTATCTGGTCAGTTTTTACCAGCGAGTTTCCCCATGTTCCTGTTCTCAAGTTTTGTTTCTAGTCTGCCCGGCTCTGATCTTTCTGCCTGTCCTGACCCTGAGTTTACCTGCCGCCCTGTACCTGCCTGTCCTGACCCTGAGTTTACCTGCCGCCCCGTACCTGCCTGTCCTGACCCTGAGTTTACCTGCCGCCCTGTACCTGCCTGACTCTGACCTGGATTACGATCCTCTACCTGCCCTCAACCTGCCGTTTGCCTTACCCTTTTGTTATAATAAATATTGGAGATTCAAACTATTGGTGCCCTGTGTCTGCATCTGGGTCTTATCCTGAGCCATGACACACGAGACACATTAGAATAAATTCTCTCTGTGTCACTCAGATCTTTTGAACCATATGTCAGCTGAGGATGAAGAATTAAACAGTTGGTATTGTATGTTGCTTATCCACGTTCTCAGAGAGTTTCTACATCATTTTATTTAGCACAATAAAACTAGAAGAAAGGAAGAAAAATACATCAAAATCCAGGAAATACCTGGCAGAATATTTTAAAGAGGAGAACTCACCTCAGAGAGAAACTCCAGCAGCTGGCCCTCTGTAGCGAAGGCTACCACCACGCGAGCCCTGGAGCTCTGCAGGGTGTCAGCCATGGCACGTAGCCCAGCTGGGGAGGGTGAATTGGGGATGGTAAGGTGGAACGCCAGGCAGCCTCCCTGGTCCTTCAGCTGCTGGGTAAAGGCCTGGATGCCATAGCGACTGTAGTCATCGGAGGTTCCCAGGATGCCAACCCAGCACCAGCCGAAGTGGCTCACCAACTGGACTAAACGCCGAACCTAGGATGAGATAAAGAAGGATTAGACAGAGAGCACGGCATAAGAGAAATTATGGGGCACATTTTCATAGCAGCAAAAGCAATGTGTTCAGAGAAACATTTACTATAAACCTCATTGTAATCTGGCACCGTGATTAAATTTGAATTATTTTTTTCAACAATTTGCATTGTATGGAGGTGATTATTTAACTAGAGTTTATTCAACTGAGCAATACATGAATACTTAAAAGTGTACTTAACACATTGCTTTTGCACTACTTATATCTAAAACATTCTCACCTTCCTTCACACCTGGAACAGGTCACTGGGCACAGTCAGCAGGAACGAGGGGTAGGAGAGTTTATCTGTCAGACAGGTACAGGTCGCAAAGTAGCTCACCTGTGGAGAAAAAAATATATTATACATGTTAAACTATCTATCTCTGTCTCTGTCTCTCTCAATTCAAGAGGCTTTATTAACATGGGAAACATACAGTTGAAGTCAGAAGTTTACAAACACCTTAGCTAAATACATTTAGAATCAGTTTTTCACAATTTCTGACATTTAATCCTACTGCAAATTCTCTGTCTTAGGTCAGTTAGGATCACCACTTTACTTTAAAAATGTGAAATGTCAGAATAATAGTAGAGAGGAAAACGTATTTCAGATTTGATTTCTTTCATCACATTCCCAGTGTCAGAAGTTTACATACACTCAATTAGTATTTGTTAGCATTGCCTTTAAATTGTTTAAATTGGGTCAAACGAGCTTCCCACAATAAGTTGGGTGAATTTTGGCCCATTCCTCCTGACAGAGCTGGTGTAACTGAGTAAGGATTGTAGTCCTCCTTGCTCGCGCACACTTTTTCAGTTTTGCCTATATGATTGAGTTCAGGGCTTTGTGATGGCCACTCCAATACCTTGACTTTGTTGTCCTTAAGCCATTTGGGGCTTAAGGGTCATTGCTTGGGGTCATTGTCCATTTGGAAGCACCATTTGCGACCAAGCTTTAACTTCTCACTGATGTCTTGAGTTGTTGCTTCAATATATCCACATATTTTTCCATCCTCATGATGCCATCTATTTTGTGAAGTGCACAAATCCCTCCTGCAGCAAAGCACCCCCACAGCATGATGCTGTCACCCCAGTGCTTCACGGTTGGAATAGTGTTCTTCGGCTTGCAAGCCTCCCCCTTTTCCTCCAAACATAACGATGATCATTATGGCCAAACAGTTCTATTTTTGTTTCATCAGACCAGAGTACATTTCTCCAAAAAGTACGATCTTTGTCCCCATGTGCAGTTACAAACCATAGTCTGGCTTATATATGGCGGTTTTGGAGCAGTGGCTTCATCCTTTCTGAGCGACCTTTCAGGTTATGTCGGTATAGATACTTTTGTACCTGTTTCCTCCAGCATCTTCACAAGGTCCTTTGCTGTTGTTCTGGGATTGATTTGCACTTCTCGCACCAAAGTACCTTCATCTCTAGGAGACAGAACGCGTCTCCTTCCTGAGCAGTATGACGGCTGCGTCGTCCCATGGTGTTTATACTTGCATTCTATTGCTTGTACAGATGAACGTGGTACCTTCATGCATTTGGAAATTGCTCCCAAGGATGAACCAGACTTTTGGGAGTCTACAATTTTTTTTCTGAGGTCTTGGCTGATTTCTTTTGATTTTCCCATGATGTCATGCAAAGAGGCACTGAGTTTGAAGGTAGGCCTTGAAATATATCCACAGGCGCATCTCCAATTGACTCAGAAGCTTTTAAAGCCATGACATAATTTTCTGGAATTTTCCAAGCTGTTTAAAGGCACAGTCAACTTAGTGTATGTACACTTCAGACCCACTGGAATTGTGATACAGTGAATTATGAGTGAAATAATCTGTCTGTAAACAATTTTTGGAAAAATACTTGTCTCATGCACAAAGTAGATGTCCTAACAGACTTGCCTAAACTAGAGTTTGTTAACAAGAAATTTGTGGAGTGGTTGAAAAATGAGTTTTAATGATTCCAACCTAAGTGTATGTAAACTTCAGACTTCAACTGTATGTTTACATTGACAAAGCAAGTGAAAGGGATGAACAAAAGTAAAATAAACAAATACGTTTTACACTCACAAGTTCAAAATAGTAGCGACATTTCAAATGTCAAATGTCCAATGGGTTGTAATTTACAATGGTATTTGTTCTTCACTTGTTGCCCATTTCAACAGGTCACATATTGCTGCTGTGGATGCACACTGTGGTATATAAACATTGGACTTGTTTTTGTATTCTTTGTGGGTCTGTGGAATATGAGGGAAAAATGTGTCTCTAATATGGCCATACATTTGACAGGAGGTTAGGAAGTGCAGCTCAGTTTCCACCTCATTTTGTGGACAGTGTGCACATAGCCTGTCTTCTCTTGAGAGCCTGGTTTGCCTCCGGTTGCTTTTCTCAATAGCAAGACTATTCTCACTGAGTCTGTGGATAGTCAAAGCTTTCCTTAATTTTGGGTCAATCATGGGGATCAGGCATTCTGCCATTGTGTACTCTCTGTTTAGGGCCAAATAGCATTCTAGTTTGCTTAGTTTTTTTGTTAATTCTTTCCAATGTGTCAAGTAATATATTTCTTTATCATGATTTGGTTGGGTCTAATTGTTTTGCTATACTGGTACTCTCTGGGGTCGGTTTGTGTTTGTGAACAAAGCCCCAGGACCAGATTGCTTAGGGGACTCTTCTCCAGGTTAATCTCCCTGTAGGTAATGGCTTTGTTGTGGAAGGTTTGGGAATCGCTTCCTTTTAGGTGGTTGTAGAATTTAACGGCTCTTTTCTGGATTTTGATAATTAGCGGGTATCGGCCTAATTCTGTTCTGCATGCATTATTTGGTGTTTCATGTTGTACACTGAATATTTTTTTGCAGAATTCTGCATGCAGTCTCAATTTGGTCTTGTCCTATTTTGTGAATTCTTGATTGGTGAGCGGACCCCAGACCTCACAACCAGAAGGACAATGGGTTCTATAACTGATATATTTTTAGAAAGATCCTAATTGGTATGTCAAATGTAATGTTCCATTTGATGCCATAGAAGGCCATTATTGCCTTGTCTCTGTGCTTAAACTTATAAACGTATACTTATATATACTTGTATACTGTGTAGAGCCAGCGTGCCAAGAGGACTTTACTGTAGGCAATATAATGTGCAGAGGACTAGACTGTAGTGGAAATATAAGAGAGGCAGCGTGCCAAGAGGACTACAATGTAAATATGGTGTAGAGCCAGCATGGAAAGAGGACCAGACTGTAGAGAAAAAAATAAGAGAGGCAATGTGCCAAGAGGACTAGACTGTTAGACTGCTAGATCGAAAACCAGAGCTGACGAACATCTGTCGTTCTGCCCCTGAACAAGGCAGTTAGGCCACAGTTCCTAAGCCGTCATTGTAAATAAGAATTTGTTCTTAACTGACTTGCCTAGTTAAATAAAGGTTAAATAAATAAATCAATAAATTAAATTAAAATGTTGGATAGGCTTCCATTAAAGAACACTCTCTGTGTTCTGTTAGACAGGTAACTCTTTATCCACAATATAGCAGGGGGTGTAAAGCCATAACACTCTCTGTGTTCTGTTAGACAGGTAACTCTTTATCCACAATATAGCAGGGGGTGTAAAGCCATAACACTCTCTGTGTTCTGTTAGACAGGTAACTCTTTATCCACAATATAGCAGGGGGTGTAAAGCCATAACAGATACATTTTTCCAGCAGCAGACTATGATCAATAATGTCAAAACCCTCACTGAAGTCTAAAAAAACAGTCCCCACAAACTTTTGCTCATATATTTTTCTCAGCCAAACATCAGTCTTTTGTAAAAGTGCTGTGCTTGTTGAATGTTCTTCCATATAAGCGAATAGAATAATGCCGAAAGTCTGTTGTCAATTTGTTTACTGTAAAATAGCATTGTATCTGGTCAAACAATATTTTTTCCAAAAGTTTACTAAGGGTTGGTTGCGACTTGAGCCAGTTAAGGGGGCTTTACTATTTTTAGTTAAGGGAATGACTTTTGTTTCCCTAACCCCGAGGGAACACACGCTTTCTAGTAGCCTTAAATTGAATATATGGAAAATAGGAGTGGCAATATCATCCGGTATTATCCTCAGTAATTTTCCATCCGTTGTCAGACCCCGGTAGCTTGTCATTGTTGATAGACAACAATACTTTTTTGACCTCTTCCACACTCACCTTACCGAATTCAAAATTACAATGCTTGTCTTTCATCATTTGGTCAGATATACTTGGATGTGTAGTGTCAGCGTTTGTTGCTGGCATGTCATGCTTAAGTTTGGTAATCTTGCCAATGGAAAAAATCCTTAAAGTAGTTGACAATATCAGTAGGTTTTGTAATGAATGAGCCATTTGATTCAATGGATGATGGAGCTGCCTTTTTGTCCAAAATGCCATTTAAAGTGCTCCAAAGCTTTTTACTATCATTCTTCAAGTCATGTTTCTTTGTGTCATAGTGTAGTTTCGTCTTTGTCACACTGATTTGCGTTGTTTGTTTCTATGTTTTGTTTGGTCTGGGTGTGATAGGAGTGGGCATTCTATGTTGTATGTCTAGTTTGTCTATTTCTATGTGTTTTGGCCTGATATGGTTCTCAATCAGTGGCAGGTGTACAGTCAAAAGTACATTTACAATACTTAGCAGGACAGGAATATGGTCAAATTCACAAACATCAAGAGAACATCCCTGGTCATCCCTACTGCCTCTTATCCGGTGGACTCAATAAACATACATGCTTCATTTGTAAATGATGTCTGAGTGTTAGTGTGTGCCCTGGCCGTCTTAAATAAAATAAAATAAATACAATTGTGGTGTCTGGTTTGCTTAAAATATAATGCATGTGAAATTATGTAAACTTTTTATTTTACTTTTCATACTAGGGTACATTTTAGCAATTAAATTATTTAAAACCAAATAGTTTTAGACTTTGACTCAAATAGTATTTTACTGGGTGACTTTCACTTTTACATGAGTCATTTTCTTTTAAGGTATCTTTACTTTTACTCAAGTATGACAATTGGGTCTTAAAATACGTCTGTAAAAAAGGCATTTATGTATTGCATTTTTTATACATTTGCAAAAATGTATAAAAACCTATTTTCGCTATGTGATTATGGGGTATTGTGTGTATATTGAATAAGAAAACATTTAATTTAATTAATGTTAACCTCTTAAGTCGACCCTCTACTTTTTTGAACATTCTGTTAAAAATCGCGCAACATTTCAGCGCCCTGCTACTCATGCCAGGAATATAGTATATGCATTTGCTTAGTCTGTGCGGATAGAAAACACTCAGACGTTTATAAAACTGGTTAAATCACTGCTGTGGCTTTACCAGAACGGCATTTACATCGAAAAGCACAGGAAAAACTGATCACTGAAAATGGGAAAATATATCCATGCGCTACTTGAACCCATTGATAAAGGTGAACCACAATTAATTGACTGAGGTTGCAGTACCTACAGCTTCCACACGGTGTCTAGAGTCTTGTCATTTCCCTTCGAGTTTTTTCTTGGTCAAACACATACAGGGCACCGTATCTCCTCAGGTCTAGGACCGGATATTTTCGTTGAGTTTCTAGCCGGACATTTTTCCAGACGGACAGCTAATGATCTTTACATCGCCTCCTGATGAATTTTATCGCTTATTAACGTTTACTAATACCTAAAGTTGCATTACAAATGTTTTTCGAAGTGTTTTGTGAAAGTTTATCGTCGACTTTTTGAATTTAAAAAAATGACGTTACGTTTTGAAACGATGTTTTTTTCGTTTATCACACAGTCTACATATAACGATATCTAGGCTTTATATGGACCGATTTAATCGAAATAAAGACCCAAATAGTGTTTATGGGACATCTAGGAGTGCCAACAAAGAAGATGGTGAAAGGTAATGAATGTTTTCTATTTTATTGTGCGGTTTGTGTAACGCCGAAATGCTAATTATTTTGTTTACGTCCCCTGTGGGTCTTTTGGGGTGTTACATGCTATCAGATAATAGCTTCTCATGCTTTCGCCGAAAAGCATTTTAAAAATCTGACTTGTTGCCTGGATTCACAACGAGTGTAGCTTTAATTCGATACCCTGCATGTGTATTTTAATGAACTTTTGAGTTTTAACTAATACTATTAGCATTTAGCGTAGCGCATTTGCATTTCCAGAGCTCTAGTTGGGACGCAAGCGTCCCGAGTAGAAGCAAGAGGTTAAGGCTGTAAGTAACAAAAGGTGGAATAGTGGATCTGAATCGTTTCCTGAATGCACTGTATGCACATGGGCTTTTTTCACACACTTTTCTGGAATGCTTGATTTTTTTCTATGGCTTTACTGGGAAGCTTAGCAGAGGTAGACATGCTCAAGTTATTTATGTTAGTGCAGAGTGATCTGCACACAGTGGACATCCTTCTAGAGCACACCGCCTCAGTGCTAAAAGTATAACTCTGCATACAATAGCTGTAGGATCAGCAGAGGCATTCAGGGCAGTAAGAGGGACATACAGTATATTAGGTTATCTACATTGTGTATTCCAACGCCCCTGGGATAATGTACATTTGCTGAAGAATTATGACAACTCAGCGAAACAACGTTAGGTTTGAAATTAGCTGAGCTTGGTTCATTGATAAGTCATTGTCTCAACGCAGCCTTATAATGCTGTGAAAGTATCTAGAAATCCAAATGATTTCGGGGGATCCCATCCTGTATCCTCCTTTATAAGAGCTTTGTCAATAAACTTGTCAATAAATGTTACACCAACAGAGCTGCAAGAGTCTCGTAACCAGTTATGAAGGGCTAAACTTCTGCTGAACCGTTCAATGCCACAATTTAGGGAGGGCATAGGGTCAGATATTATGTGGTGTTTGTAGGTGTCAGCTTAACACAACTCCAAAAAACAAAATATATAAAATAATCCAAGTGGGTACAAAACCCGTCGCGCACCAACACATAACTTACACATAACATACAATCAAACAATCCCTGACAAAGACATGAGGAGAAAGAGAGGGTAAATACACAATGTAATTGATGGGATTGAAACCAGGTGTATGTAAGACAAGACAAACCAATGGAAAATGAAAAATGGATCAGCGATGGCTAGAAGGTTGGGGACGTCGCCCGTCAAACGCCGCCCGAACAAGGAGAGGGACCAACTTCGGCGGAAGTCGTGACAATTGAACTTCCCAATAGAGTGGCTGGAGAAGGGAATTGAGAAATCCCCCTATTCACATTAGTTGAGGTCCAGACCTCCCACAGCAGGCAGTGCCCATTCAGATCCAGAGAGAGGGAAAGTAACCGAAATCGATGACGAAGCCGCTGCTGGAGTCAGCGTAGTTGTACCTCAGACACAGGCAGTCTCAGCGATGAATGTGCAGGTAGATCAGGCACCAGTCCAGTGCTGATTGGAACACTTCAATCTGTCATCATGTCTTTGCCGTCATTAATGCCATGACGATTATTTTATGAAATCAATTAACTACATTTCATTATTACGGGATAGGGGGCAGCATTTTCACTTTGGATGAATTGCGTGCCCACAGTGAACTGCCTCCTACTCTGTCCCATATGCTAATATATGCATAGTATTATTAATATTGGATAGAAAACACCCTGAACTTTCTAAAACTGTTTGAATTATGTCTGTGAGTATAACAGAACTCATAGGGCAGGCAAACTTCCAAACAGGAAGTGGAAATTCTGGGGCTGGTTGATTTTCAACTCATCGCCTATTCACATCCAAATAAGATATGGATCTGTTAACACTTCCACTAGATGTCAACAGTCAGGAGAATGTGGAATGAAGCCTCTAGTGTGATGTGGGACCGGATGGCAGCTATTTGAGTCACTGGTCTGGCAGAAAGCCATTTCCTGGTTATGCAGAGTAGCCATGACTCTGTAGACAAAATGAATGCTCCGGTTGGAACGTTATTGGATATATATGATAATAACATCCTGAAGATTGATTCTCTACTTAGTTTGACCAGTTTATTCGACCTGGAATATAACTTTTTGAAGTTTTCGTCCGAGTTCGCCTGAACCAGCGCCAACTTTTGGACATGTGAACTAACCGTGCTAGCAAAAGCAGCTAATTGGACACTAGTAATGGACATTATGGAACAAAACAACGATTTATTGCGGAACTAGGATTCCTTGCACTGCATTCTGATGAAAGATCATCAAAGGTAAGGGAATATTTATGATGTAATTTCGTATTTCTGTTGACTCCAACATGGCGGAGAAATATATTTACTTCTGAGCGCCGTCTCAAATTATTGCATGGTATGCTTTTTTCCTAACGTTTAAAAAAAATCTGACACAGCGGTTGCATTAAGAACCAGTGTATCTTTAATTATATGTAAAACATGTATCTTTCGTTAAAGTTAATGATGAGTATTTATGTTATCTGACGTAGCTCTCTGTAAATAATCAGGATATTTTGGAGGCATTTCTGAACATGGCGCCAATGTAAATCGAGATTTGTGGATATAAATATGCATATTATCGAACAAAACATAAATGTATTGTGTAACATGATGGCATATGAGTGTCATCTGATTGTCACGTTCTGACCTTCGTTCCTTTGGTTTTGTCTGTGTTTTAGTATGGTCAGGGCATGAGTTGGGGTGGGCAGTCTATGTTTGATTTTTTATGTTGGTTTTTGAGTTCGGCCTAGTATGGTTCTCAATCAGAGGCAACTGTCAATTGTTGTCCCTGATTGAGAATCATACTTAGGTAGCCTGGGTTTCAATTTTGGTTTGTGGGTGTTTGTTTCCGTGTGAGTGTTTGGGCCACATGGTACTGTTTCGTTTTGTTCACATCGTTAATTGTTTTGTTCCAGTGTTCAGTTTGCTTATTAAAAAGACATGAACACTTACCACCCTGCACCTTGGTCCTCCTCTCTATCTCCAGAAGACATCCGTTACAGAAACACCCACCACCAAAGGACCAAGCAGCGTGGTAAGGAGCAGCAGCAGGAGAGGCAGCGATATTTGGAGAACTGGACTTGGAAGGAGATTCTGGACTGCAAAGGACCCTGGGCACAGCCAGGGGAATATCGCCGCCCCAAATCAGAGCTAGAGGCAGCGAAAGCAGAGAGGTGCCGGTATGAGGAGGCAGCACGGCAGCGCGGCTGGAAGCCCAAGAGGCAGCCCCAAAAATGTATTGGGGGGGACACACGGGGAGTGTGGCGAAGTCAGGTAGGAGACCTGCGCCAACTCCCCGTGCTTACCGTGGAGAGAGAGGGCGTCGTACTGGTCAGGCACCGTGTTATGCGGTGGAGAGCAAGGTGTCCCCAGTACGCGTGCTTAGCCCGGTGCACTACATCCCAGCTCCCCGTACCGGCCGGGCTAGAGTGGGCATCGAGCCAGGTGCCATGAAGCCGGCTCTGCGCATCTGTTCTCCAGTGCGTCTCCTCGGGCCGGCGTACGTGACACCAGGCTTACGCATGGTGTCCCCGGTTCGCCAGCACAGCCCAGTGCCGGCTATTCCACCTCGCCGCACTGGCCTGGCTACAGGGAGCATTAAACCAGGCAAGGTTAGGCAGGCTTGGTGCTCAAGAGCTCCAGTGCGCCTTCACGGTGCGGTCTATCCGGTACCACCTCCACACACCAGCCCTCCGGTGGCAGCCCCCCGCACCAGGCTGTCTCTCCGTCTTATCCCTACAGGTGCTCCCACCTGTCCAGCGCTGCCAGAGCCTTCCTCCTGCCCAGTGCTGCCAGAGTCTCCCGTCTGTCCTGAGCCGCCAGAGTCTCCCATTTGTCCTGAGCTGCCAGAGTCTCCCGTCTGTCCTGAGCCGCCAGAATCTCCCGTCTGTCCTGAGCCGCCAGTGTCTCCCGTCTGTCCTGAGCCGCCAGAGTCTCCCGTCTGTCCTGAACCGCCAGAGCTGCCAGTCTGTCCTGAGCCGCCAGAGCTGCTAGCCAGCCAGGAGCTGCCAGAGCTGCCAGTCAGCCAGGAGCCGCCAGAGCCGTCAATCAGCCAGGAGCTTCCAGAGCCATCAGCCAGCCAGGAGCTGCCAGAGCCGTCAGTCAGCCAGGAGCCGCCAGCCAGCCAGGAGCTGCCAGAGCCGTCAGTCAGCCAGGAGTTGCCAGAGCCGTCAGCCAGCCAGGAGCTGCTAGAGCCGTCAGTCAGCCAAGTGAGGCCAGAATCGCCCTTCACTCCGGAGCTGCCGGAGTCTCCCGCCTGTCTGGCTGGCCTTCGGAAGCTTTCACTCAGGTAGATAGCAAATGTTCCTTTTTTCCCAAAATATTATTTTTGTAGGCGAAATAGCTCCCGTTTCTTCATCATGCTTGGCTGAGAAATCGACCGGAAAATGCTGCAATTATAACGTCAAACTTTTTTCTACATTTGCTCCATAATATCGACAAAAAATGCAAATTTTGGGATGAAAAACGTTCCCGTTTAAGGGATGGGTAGCGGTCAAGAAGTTTTAACCAATATACTTGAAAGATCAAAGAAACAAACATATGTGTAGGATGAAGGTTGAATGGAAAAAGGTTAAAACACTGCTGGATTCTGGCAGTACCCTGGTCCTTGCAAACCTAGTGCAAACTCATAAACGGGATACAAGTCAGGATATCAGTGTTACGTGCATTCATGTGGATACCCGTCTGTACCCCACAGGCTTAGTGAGCATACAAACCGAGGTGTGCTGGATTATGAGGTCGGCGTGATCCAGAAGATGCCATATGATGTAATACTGGGTAGATACTTTCCTAACTTTGCAAAGTTAGGCCAAAAGAACGACATACTTGAGAGGCCAACAACGCTGATCAAGCAGGAAGTAGCATGTATCCTTCAACCAAAGCCAAGAAAACGGGGCACCCAGGGGCCAACCTCACAGGTGCTAGTAGGGGAGGATGAGGAAGAAGTGGCAGACCTTGTTGATAACAAGCAGCCCGGTACTAGTGGGACTGGGGTCGATCTGAATCCAGTGGATGACTCTCTAGAACCAGTAGACCTGGCAGGGTCCCTGACCAATTTCGGAACGCCCAAAACCAGGATCCAACCCTGCAGCAAGCCAGAACAGATGTGCAGGTCGTAGATGGTACTCCCATAAATGATGGGATGATGACTAATAGTTTTCCCCACATCACAATGAAAAATGTTTTGGTGTACAGAGTCTCAAAAATAGGGGTTGATGTGGTAGAACAGGTGTTGGTCCTCACCCGGTACCGGAGGACAGTACTGGATCTAGCTCATGGGCACATTCTGGGTGGGCACCTTGGTATCGATAAAACGCGAGACCGGATTGTAAGGAAGTTTTACTGGCTAGGAATTCAGGCTGAAGTGGCTCGGCATTGTGGAGAGTGCCCGGAGTGCCAGTTAACAGCTCCCTGACCAGCTGTTAGAAGCCCGTTAGTGCCACTCCCCATAATCAAATCGCCATTTGAGAGGATAGTGACAGATATAGTGGGCCCACTACCCAAATCTGCCAGAGGGCACCAATACATTCTGGTCATTCTATATTATGCCACTCGCTATCCAGAAGCCATTCTCGGACAATGGCTTCCAAAAATATTGCCAAGGAATTAGTGCTCCTGTTCACCAGGGTAGCTGTTCCAAAGGAGATCCTTACTGACCAGGGGACCCCCTTTATGTCCCGCCTTATGTCGGACCTTTGTAAATTGTGGTAGGTGAAATAGTTGAGGACATCGGTTTACCATCCATAGACGGATGGGCTGGTTGAGAGATTCAACCATACCCTGAAGTCAATGCTCATGAAGGCAATCGATAAGGATGGGAAAAACTGGGATTGCATGTTGCCGTATCTGATTTTACATTTACATTTAAGTCATTTAGCAGACGCTCTTATCCAGAGCGACTTACAAATTGGTGCTTTCACCTTATGACATCCAGTGGAACAGCCACTTTACAATAGTGCATCTAGGTCTTTTAAGGGGGGAGGGGAGAAGGATTACTTTATCCTATCCTAGGTATTCCTTAAAGAGGTGGGGTTTCAGGTGTCTCCGGAAGGTGGTGATTGACTCCGCTGTCCTGGCGTCGTGAGGGAGTTTGTTCCACCATTGGGGGGCCAGAGCAGCGAACAGTTTTGACTGGGCTGAGCGGGAACTGTACTTCCTCAGTGGTAGGGAGGCGAGCAGGCCAGAGGTGGATGAACGCAGTGCCCTTGTTTGGGTGTAGGGCCTGATCAGAGCCTGGAGGTACTGAGGTGCCGTTCCCCTCACAGCTCCGTAGGCAAGCACCATGGTCTTGTAGCGGATGCGAGCTTCAACTGGAAGCCAGTGGAGAGAGCGGAGGAGCGGGGTGACGTGAGAGAACTTGGGAAGGTTGAACACCAGACGGGCTGCGGCGTTCTGGATGAGTTGTAGGGGTTTAATGGCGCAGGCAGGGAGCCCAGCCAACAGCGAGTTGCAGTAATCCAGACGGGAGATGACAAGTGCCTGGATTAGGACCTGCGCCGCTTCCTGTGTGAGGCAGGGTCGTACTCTGCGGATGTTGTAGAGCATGAACCTACAGGAACGGGCCACCGCCTTGATGTTATTTGAGAACGACAGGGTGTTGTCCAGGATCACGCCAAGGTTCTTAGCGCTCTGGGACGAGGACACAATGGAGTTGTCAACCGTGATGGCGAGATCATGGAACGGGCAGTCCTTCCCCGGGAGGAAGAGCAGCTCCGTCTTGCCGAGGTTCAGCTTGAGGTGATGATCCGTCATCCACACTGATATGTCTGCCAGACATGCAGAGATGCGATTCGCCACCTGGTCGTCAGAAGGGGGAAAGGAGAAGATTAATTGTGTGTCGTCTGCATAGCAATGATAGGAGAGACCATGTGAGGTTATGACAGAGCCAAGTGACTTGGTGTATAGCGAGAATAGGAGAGGGCCTAGAACAGAGCCCTGGGGGACACCAGTGGTGAGAGCACGTGGTGAGGAGACGGATTCTCGCCACGCCACCTGGTAGGAGCGACCTGTCAGGTAGGACGCAATCCAAGCGTGGGCCGCGCCGGAGATGCCCAACTCGGAGAGGGTGGAGAGGAGGATCTGATGGTTCACAGTATCGAAGGCAGCCGATAGGTCTAGAAGGATGAGAGCAGAGGAGAGAGAGTTAGCTTTAGCAGTGCGGAGCGCCTCCGTGATACAGAGAAGAGCAGTCTCAGTTGAATGACTAGTCTTGAAACCTGACTGATTTGGATCAAGAAGGTCATTCTGAGAGAGATAGCGGGAGAGCTGGCCAAGGACGGCACGTTCAAGAGTTTTGGAGAGAAAAGAAAGAAGGGATACTGGTCTGTAGTTGTTGACATCGGAGGGATCGAGTGTAGGTTTTTTCAGAAGGGGTGCAACTCTCGCTCTCTTGAAGACGGGAGGGACGTAGCCAGCGGTCAGGGATGAGTTGATGAGCGAGGTGAGGTAAGGAGAAGGTCACCGGAGATGGTCTGGAGAAGAGAGGAGGGGATAGGGTCAAGCGGGCAGGTTGTTGGGCGGCCGGCCGTCACAAGACGCGAGATGTCATCTGGAGAGAGAGGGGAGAAAGAGGTCAGAGCACAGGGTAGGGCAGTGTGAGCAGAACCAGCGGTGTCGTTTGACTTAGCAACGAGGATCGGATGTCGTCGACCTTCTTTTCAAAGTGGTTGACGAAGTCATCTGCAGAGAGGGAGGAGGGGGGGAGGGGGAGGAGGATTCAAGAGGGAGGAGAAGGTGGCAAAGAGCTTCCTAGGGTTAGAGGCAGATGCTTGGAATTTAGAGTGGTAGAAAGTGGCTTTAGCAGCAGAGACAGAGGAGGAAAATGTAGAGAGGAGGGAGTGAAAGGATGCCAGGTCTGCAGGGAGGCGAGTTTTCCTCCATTTCCGCTCGGCTGCCCGGAGCCCTGTTCTGTGAGCTCGCAATGAGTCGTCGAGCCACGGAGCGGGGAGGGAGGACCGAGCCGGCCTGGAGGATAGGGGACATAGAGAGTCAAAGGATGCAGAAAGGGAGGAGAGGAGGGTTGAGGAGGCAGAATCAGGAGATAGGTTGGAGAAGGTTTGAGCAGAGGGAAGAGATGATAGGATGGAAGAGGAGAGAGTAGCGGGGGAGAGAGAGCGAAGGTTGGGACGGCGCGATACCATCCGAGTAGGGGCAGTGTGGGAAGTGTTGGATGAGAGCGAGAGGGAAAAGGATACAAGGTAGTGGTCGGAGACTTGGAGGGGAGTTGCAATGAGGTTAGTGGAGGAACAGCATCTAGTAAAGATGAGGTCGAGCGTATTGCCTGCCTTGTGAGTAGGGGGAAGGTGAGAGGGTGAGGTCAAAAGAGGAGAGGAGTGGAAAGAAGGAGGCAGAGAGGAATGAGTCAAAGGTAGACGTGGGGAGGTTAAAGTCGCCCAGAACTGTGAGAGGTGAGCCGTCCTCAGGAAAGGAGCTTATCAAGGCATCAAGCTCATTGATGAACTCTCCGAGGAACCTGGAGGGCGATAAATGATAAGGATGTTAAGCTTGAAAGGGCTGGTAACTGTGACAGCATGGAATTCAAAGGAGGCGATAGACAGATGGGTAAGGGGAGAAAGAGAGAATGACCACTTGGGAGAGATGAGGATCCCGGTGCCACCACCCCGCTGACCAGAAGCTCTCGGGGTGTGCGAGAGCACGTGGGCGGACGAAGAGAGAGCAGTAGGAGTAGCGGTGTTGTCTGTGGTGATCCATGTTTCCGTCAGAGCCAAGAAGTCGAGGGACTGGAGGGAGACATAGGCTGAGATGAACTCTGCCTTGTTGGCCGCAGATCGGCAGTTCCAGAGGCTACCGGAGACCTGGAACTCCACGTGGGTCGTGCGCGCTGGGACCACCAGATTAGGTGGCTGCGGCCATGCGGTGTGGAGCGTTTGTATGGTCTGTGCAGAGAGGAGAGAACAGGGATAGACAGACACATAGTTGACAGGCTAGAGAAGAGGCTACGCTAATGCAGAGGAGATTGGAATGACAAGTGGACAGCACGTCTCGAATGTTCAGAAAGTTAAGCTTACGTAGCAAGAATCTAATTGACTAAAATGATTAAAATGATAGAGTACTGCTGGGGTAGGCTAGCTGCGTTGTTGACACTACCCTAATCAAGTCGTACCGTTGAGTGTGAAGTTTCTACAATGCTGCTTATCGGGAGCTAGCTGGCTAGCTAGCAGTGTTGGTTACGTTACGTTGCGTAGGAGAACGACAATAGCTGGCTAGCTAACCTAGAAAATCGCTCTAGACTACACAATTATCTTTGAAACAAAGACGGCTATGTAGCTAGCTATGTAGCTAGCTACGATCAAACAAATCACACCGTTGGGACTGTAATGAAATGAAGTGAAAAAGTGATACTACCTGTGGAGCGACGCGGAATGCGACCGGAATGCGAAAGTTCTATTCAGTAGACGTTGGCTGGCTATTGGCTAGCTAGGAGTGTCTCCTACGTTAAGGACGACAAAATAGCTGGCTAGCTAACCTCGGTGAATTTAAGATAATCACTCTAAGACTACACACTCTAAACTACACAATTATCTTGGATACGAAGACAGCAAAGACAACTATGTAGCTAACTAATACTACACTAATCAAGTCGTTCGGTTGAGTGTGATAGTTACTACAGTGCTACGGTAGCCGGTGAACGTATGCTAGCTGCTAGGCAGATAGGAGGGCGACGAAATACGATAATAACGCAATTATCACTCTAAGACTCCACACTCTAAGCTACACAATTATCTTGGATACGAAGACAGCAAAGACAACTATGTAGCTAGCTATGTAGCTAGCTAACACTACACTAATCAAGACGTTCAGTTGAGTGTGATAGTACTACAGTACTACGGTAGACGGTGAATGTGTTGGACAGATAGGAGACGACGAAATACGATAATTACGCAATTATCTTTGATACAACGACGACTATGTAGCTAGCTAAGAGGAAATTGCTAAGATTAGACAAATCAGACCGTTGTACTATAATGAAATGTAATGAGATGTAATGAAAAAGTTATACAACCTGCAGACCGAAGCGCGGATGCGACCAGATCGCTCCAACCCGGAAGCACATAATGTTTGCCATTAACCTGTTGGTAATAGGGGGCAGAATTTTCATTTTGGGAAAAAAAACGTTCCCGTTTTAAACGGTATATTTTGTCAGGACAAGATGCTAGAATATGCATATAATTGACAGCTTTGGATAGAAAACACTCTAACGTTTCCAAAACTGTAAAGATATTGTCTGTGAGTATAACAGAACTTATGTTGCAGGCGAAAGCCCCATATTTTGAAAGCGCTGTATTCCAATGAGTCCCTATTGAGCTGTGAATGTCCTTTCAACGAGCTTACGCTTTCTACATATTCCTCAAGGTGTCTACAGCATTGTGACGTAGTTTTACGCATTTATGTTGAAGAATAGCCATAGGCGGCTACATTGCGTAAGTGGTCACATGATGGCTCCCAGGGTGACTCTCGCATAAAATACAGAGGTAGCGATTACTCCAATCGGTCCTACTGAAAAACGAATTGTCCCGACAGATATATTATCAAATAGATATTAGAAAAACACCTTGAGGATTGATTATAAACAACGTTTGCCATGTTTCTGTCGATATTATGGAGCTAATTTGGAATATTTTTCGCCATTTTCGTGGCTGCAATTTCCGGACGATTTCTCAGTCAAACGTGAAGAACAAACGGAGCTATTTTGCCTAAAAAAATAATATTTTGGGAAAAAATTAATTTTGACTATCTACCTGGGAGTTTCATGAGTGAAAACATCCAAAGTTCATCAAAGGTAAACAATTTAATTTGATTGCTTTTCTGATTTTCATGACAAGGTTGCCTGCTGCTAGCAAGGCATAATGCTATGCTAGTCTATGATAAACTTACACAAATGCTTGTCTAGCTTTGGCTGTAAAGCATATTTTGAAAATCTGAGATGACAGGGTGATTAACAAAAGGCTAAGCTGTGTTCCAATATATTTCACTTGTGATTTTCATTAATAGGAAGATTTTCTAGGAAGATTTGTGTCTGATGCCTTATGCTAATTAGTGTCAGGCGATGATTACGCTCCCGGACCCTGGTTTGAGAGTCACAAGAAGTTGAGGTTCATCAAGCCTCGCTTGGGTTTTCCCCCTTTGAGCTGGTATATGGGAGGCACCCACAAGGAATCTTAGACATCGCCCGCAAAATCTGGGAGCACCAATCCCCCCGTATACTAGTGTCGTAGAGCACGTCACAGCAATGCAAGACAGGATAGCCACAGTCATGCCCATCGTCAGAGAGCACATGAGACAAGCTCAAGAGCACCAGTGGCACACACCAGCGGCACATCCAGAAAAATAGAGATGTGTTTTCAGAGGGACCTGGCCGAACTGAGGTTACGGCTCATGATATCGTTTCCCTACCAGGGAGAAAAGTGAGCATGAGGCCATATTGGCTACCTGAGGCTCGACAGGCTCGACAAGCCGCAATTAGAGCAGTGATGGAGAAAATGTTGGTAGCTGGAGTGATCGAAGATTCACATAGTGAGTGGTCTAGCCGAATTGTGATGGTCTCCAAGCCCGATGGGTCTTTGCGGCTCTGTAACGACTTTCGGAAGGTAAATGAACTCTCCAAGTTTGATGCCTACCCCATGCCCCTAGTAGATGAAATACTGAGAAAATTGGTTGGTACATTACGACCTTGGACCTAACCAAAGGGTACTGGCAAATTCCTCTGACCCCCAGAGCCTAAGAAAAGGCAGCCTTTGCTACCCCTGATGGTTTGTGTCAGGACACCGTCATGCCATTCGGCTTACACGGGGCCCCAGCCACGTTTCAACTGCTAGTGGACAAGGTCCTAAAACCGCACCAAGCGTACGCCGCAGCTTATTTAGATGATGTGGGGATCTACAGCCCAGATTGGGAATCCCACTTACCCCAGGTAAAGGCAGTGTTAGATGCACTTAGGAAGGCAGGGCTCACGGCAAACTCTGCCAAGTGTTAGGTGGGGTTAGAGGAAACAGAGTATTTGGGATACACCGCGGGAAGAAGGTTAATTAAGGAGAATTGTGTGTGAAGTTCCATGTATAATAGTCATATCTTTATCAATGTTTATTATGAGTATTTCTGTAAACTGATGTGGCTCTCTGTAATATCATCGCATGTTTTAGAACTACTGAACATAATGGGCCATGTAAACTCAGGTTTTTGATATAAATATGCACTTTATCAAACAACACATACATGTATTGTGTAACATTAAGTCCTATGAGTGTCATCTGATGAAGATCATCAAAGGTTAGTGATTAATTTTATCTCTATTTCTGCTTTTTGTGACTCCTCTCTTTGGCTGGAAAAAAATGGCTGTGTTTTTCTGTGGCTTGGTGGTGACCTACCCAAAGAGGGCAATGCCATGACAGAACGACAACACCTTTTCCCCCTCAGGAGACTGAAAAGATTTGGCATGAGTCCCCAGATCCTCAAAAAGTTCTACAGCTGCACCATCGAGAGCATGATGACCTGTTGCATCATCGCCTGGTATGGCAACTGCTTGGCATCTGACCTTAAGGCGCTACAAAGGGTAGGGCGTACGGCCTAATACTAAACATAACTGGGGCCAAGCTTCCTGCCATCCAGGACCTATATAATAGGCACTGTCAGAGGAAAGTCTAGAGGTGAAAAAAACGCACATCTATTTAGGCAAGGTGCTGGCTAGCGTAGTGGAACACTTAAAAACATAAAGGAGAGCCGCGCACTCTAGGAGCTCGGATGCAAAAATGTTTATGTCCAATGTTTCGACAAGAAAGTTGTCTTCATCGGGGTATAATGACAAACACTGTGAGATGACTCATTTATATAGTGTCAAAAGACACACAGGTGTCTGTAATCATGGCTGGGTGTGGCCTGATATCTTTGGTTGATTCTCATATATTAAAATAGCATTAAAAAAACATAAATGGATAGCGTACGATCATAGATTCAATTTGGCTACGTCAGAGGAAAGCCCATCAAATTGTCAGAGACTCCAGTCACCAAAGTTATAGACTGTTTTCTCTGCTACCAGACTCTGCTACCAGACCCACGATGCGTTCGGAAGTCAATGATCAGAATACTATGATCAGAATACAAAGATCAGAATATTAAAGCTGCATGAACTGTCAAGTCTCGACTAACTTGAATCAGATTAATGAATCAGTTGATTGCAAAGGATGACACATTGCTATGCAATGATTCCTTATCAGTATGTATAATCAATATACACTACATGACCAAAAGTATGTGGACACCTGCTTGTCGAAACATCTCGTTCCAAAATCATTGGCTTTAATATGGAGTTGGTCTCCACTTTGCTTCTGTAACAGCCTCCACTCTTCTAGGAAGGCTTTCCACTAGATGTTGGAACAATGCTTCCACTCTTCTAGGAAGGCTTTCCACTAGATGTTGGAACATTGCTGCAGGGACTCGCTTCCATTCAGCCACAAGAGCCTTACACAAACCCAAACCGAAGACCATTAGTGTTGGGCGATTAGACCTGGCTCGCAGTCAGCGTTCCAGTTCATCCCAAAGGTGTTCGATGGGGTTGAGGTCAGGACTCTATGTAGGCCAGTCAAGTTCTTCCTTACCGATCTCGACAAACCATTTCTGTATGGACCTCGCTTTTTGTCATGCTGAAACAGGAAAAGGATTTCCCCAAACTGTTACCACAAAGTTGGAAGCACAGAATCATCAGACGGTGAAGCGTGATTCATCACTCCAGAGAACACGTTTCCACTGTTCCAGAGTCCAATGGCGGCGAGCTTTACACCACTCCAGCCGACACTTGGCATTGTGCATGGTGATCTTAGGTTTGTGTGCGGCTGCTCGGCCATGGAAACCCATTTCATAAAGCTTTCGACAAAAGTTATTGTGCTGACATTACTTCAAGAGGCAGTGTGGAACTCAGAACTAGGTAGTGAGATTTTTAAGCGCTTAAGCACTCGGTGGTCCCTGTGAGCTTGTGTGACCTACCACTTCACGGCTGAGCTATTGTTGCTCCTAGACTTTTCCACTTCAATAACAGCACTTACAGTTGACCAGGGCATCTCTAGCAGTGCATATGTATGACAAATTGACTTGTTGGAATGGTGTCATCCTATGACGGTGCCACATTGAAAGTCACTGTGCTCTTCAGTAAGGCCATTCTACTGCCAATGTTTGTCTATGGAGATTGCATGACTGTGTGCTCGATTTTATACACCTGTCAGCAATGGGTGTGGCTGAAATATATCTGAATCCACTAATTTGAAGGGGTGTCTACATACTTTTGTATATATAGTTTATTTTATTAGTAATAACGTTTGTAATACATTCTCCACTGAGTTATGAGCAATATTGACCATGTACCATATGTTAAATATTTATCTAAGGTTAGGAAGAAGTTATTCTGAAATAAAACAGGACAATCTTCATGAGATTTTATGATGAGTTACTGTATGTATAAACATTTGACTTATCTGCACACATCTTGGTAAAACAAGTATATACTGTAATTAAACAAGCAGTACACAGAAGGCTGAGTAGTACTTTCCCTTTGCTCAGCAGCAGCAGGGGGGATGAAAAATGATACGTTATACAGTATTTGACAAGTAGTGTAGTACAGAAAATACATATTTTTCAAACGTGAATATTTAGCACTCAGCAATCTGCGAAGACATTTCTTTAATAACCTCTTAAGTCGACCCTCTACTTTTTTGAACAATCTGTTAAAAATCGCGAAACATTTCAGCGCCCTGCTACTCATGCCAGGAATATAGTATATGCATTTGCTTAGTCTGTGTGGATAGAAAACACTCAGACGTTTAAAAAACTGGTTAAATCACTGCTGTGGCTTTACCAGAACGGCATTTACATCGAAAAGCACAGGAAAAACTGATCACTGAAAATGGGAAAATATATCCATGCGCTACTTGAACCCATTGATAAACGTGAACCACAATTAATTGACTGAGGTTGCAGTACGTACAGCTTCCACACGGTGTCTAGAGTCTTGTCATTTCCCTTCGAGTTTTTTCTTGGTCAAACACATACAGGACACCGTATCTCCTCCGGTCTAGGACCGGATATTTTCGTTGAGTTTCTAGCCGGACATTTTTCCAGACAGACAGCTAATGATCTTTACATCGCCTCCTGATGAATTTTATCGCTTATTAACGTTTACTAATACCTAAAGTTGCATTACAAACGTATTTCGAAGTGTTTTGTGAAAGTTTATCGTCGACTTTTTGAATTTAAAAAAATGACGTTTGTAAAAAAATGAACAAAGAAGATGGTGAAAGGTAATGAATGTTTTCTATTTTATTGTGCGGTTTGTGTAACGCCGAAATGCTAATTATTTTGTTTACGTCCCCTGTGGGTCTTTTGGGGTGTTGCATGCTATCAGATAATAGCTTCTCATGCTTTCGCCGAAAAGCATTTTAAAAATCTGACTTGTTGCCTGGATTCACAACGAGTGTAGCTTTAATTCGATACCCTGCATGTGTATTTTAACCTGTTGCTTCTACTCGGGACGCTTGCGTCCCAACTAGAGCTCTGGAAATGCAAATGCGCTACGCTAAATGCTAATAGTATTAGTTAAAACTCAAAAGTTCATTAAAATACACATGCAGGGTATCGAATTCCAGCAATTGTTAACAGTGAGCCGAATTAGATAAGACCGAGCATTCAACTCCCACAGCATCCCCATGTTGTCTAGAGTCTTGTGAATGGAATCCTCTTTGATTCTTGGTTGAACCGAAAGAGGGGCACGACTTACCTCCGGTCTCCGCCCAGATCATTCCGGAAGAGCTCTCTCCTGAAATTTTTTCCAAGACGACAGCTAATGATATTTACATCGCCTACGGATGATTTTTATCGCTTATTAACGTTTACTAATACCTAAAGTAGCATTACAAACGTATTTCGAAGTGTTTTGTGAAAGTTTATCGTCTACTTTTAGAATTTTAAAAAATGACGTTACGTTGTGAAATCGCTGTTTTTTTCGTTTATCACACAGTCTACATATAACGATATCTTGGCTTTATATGGCCCGATTTAATCGAAATAAAGACCCAATAGTGTTTATGGGACATCTAGGAGTGCCAACAAAGAAGATGGTGAAAGGTAATGACTGTTTTCTATTTTATTGTGCGGTTTGTGTAACGCCGAAATGCTAATTATTTTGTTTACGTCCCCTGCTGTGCTTTTCTGTTGTAGTGTATTGGTGCATGCTATCAGATAATAGCTTCTCATGCTGTCACCGAAAAGCATTTTAAAAATCGGACTTGTTGCCTGGATTCACAACGAGTGTAGCTTTAATTTGATACCCTGCATGTGTATTTTAATGAACTTTTGAGTTTTAACTAATACTATTAGCATTTAGCGTAGCGCATTTGCATTTCCAGAGCTCTAGTTGGGACGCAAGCGTCCCAAGTAGAGGCAACAGGTTAACCAGTTTTTTAAACGTCTGAGTGTTTTCTATCCACACAGACTAAGCAAATGCATATACTATATTCCTGGCATGAGTAGCAGGGCGCTGAAATGTTGCGCGATTTTTAACAGAATGTTCAAAAAAGTAGAGGGTCGACTTAAGAGGTTAATGAACTTTTGAGTTTTAACTAATACTATTAGCATTTAGCGTAGCGCATTTTGCATTTCCAGAGCTCTAGTTGGGACGCAAGCGTCCCGAGTAGAAGCAACAGGTTAAAGTGCTAGCTACACGAAAGAAAAGCTCATTTAATAATCAAGTCATACATCCTTTAATAGCCACAGCTGAGCACGGCACAAGTGTTTGTTTCAATTCCTCCCCATGACATGTTTCTTGGTATTTTTCTCTGGTTTTATAAAAAGTATATAACATTTTGGAGCAAAAATACAAATCAATAATCCAAAGGCGGAAGACAGAATAGCAAAGATCTCCACAGCTACAGTGAACTTCCCAGGAGAGCTGACATAAGCTGGGATAAAGGTGATCCAGACTGCACAGAATATGAGCATGCTGAAGGTGATGAATTTGGCCTCATTGAAGTTGTCAGGCAGCTTCCGAGCCAGAAAAGCCAGAACCAAGCATATCCCTGCAAGAATACCTATATATCCCAACACTGCATAGAATGCAGTCTCAGAACCAGTATTACATTCTAGAACTATCTTCCTATGACTATATCTGAAGTCCCTGTAAGGTGGGTTCAGGTTTAGCCAGAGCACACAGATAAATATCTGAACCACGGTGCAGGAGCACACGATGATCCTCTGCTGGGAGGGCCCAAACTTCCCCGCCACGCTGTTGCCGGGAAGGGTAGCCCTGAAGGCTGTTACCACCACGATAGTCTTGCCCAGCATGCAGGAGATGCAGAGGGCAAAGGTCACCCCGAAGGCGGTGTGGCGCAGCATGCAGGTCCAGGCGGTGGGCCTGCCGATGAAGGTGAGGGGACAGAGGAAGCACAGGAAGAGAGAGAACAGCAGTAGAGAGCTCAGCTCAGAGTTACTGGCCTTGACCACTGGTGTGTCCTTATAGTGGATGAACACCAGCATGGTGGCAAACGACAGGCAGGCCCCAAGCAGGGACACCATAGTAAGAGCGATTCCCATTGGTTCGTGGTAAGACAGGAACTCGACTGTTTTCAGGATGCATTGGTCCCTCCCGTCGTTGGACCAGTACTCCTGTGGACAGGGGCTACAGTCCGCTGCTCCTGAATAACTCACACACAACACCAGCTTATAGTTCATTAACAGCACAAATTAGTTTTCATTTTGACTGTTGATACCTGTTGATATTGCAGTGTGTTGACTGTAAACCTACCTGTTGACATTGCAGTGTGTTAACTGTAAACCTACCTGTTGATATTGCAGTGTGTTGACTGTAAACCTACCTGTTGATATTGCTGTGTGTTGACTGTAAACCTACCTGTTGATATTGCCGTGTGTTGACTGTAAACCTACCTGTTGATATTGCTGTGTGTTGACTGTAAACCTACCTGTTGATATTGCCGTGTATTGACTGTAAACCTACCTGTTGATATTGCCGTGTGTTGACTATAAACCTACCTGTTGATATTGCTGTGTGTTGACTGTAAACCTACCTGTTGATATTGCCGTGTATTGACTGTAAACCTACCTGTTGATATTGCCGTGTATTGACTGTAAACCTACCTGTTGATATTGCCGTGTATTGACTGCTGGCTTACCCGTTGCATTGGCTATTGTCCCATCAGCACAGGGGATGCAATCAAAACAGCAGACAGATTTTCCTTTGATTTGGGCTTTTCTGGTTCCAACAGGGCAGATTTGAGAGCACACTGCTACAGGAATCTAATGAGGAAGGTAAATATGTATAGTAGTGGTATTATATTATATTGTTATTAGTCGTAGTAGTATACATGTTCGCAATTTTCCATGCAAATACTGTAAATAAATAAATTATTGTAATGTATCTTTCTACCCTAAATATTTTGTAAAAGGTGTGTTGCTATAGCTACCAGTTTCCCTGTCCTCCAGACTATGCTATCTTCCTGGATGCTGAGCTCGTAGGCCTGGTTAGCAGCTAAGCCAAACTGGCCCACAGTCACATGCTGCACCTGCCCTGCCCTCAGCTGCCAGTTGATGACGTCATACGAGGCAGGTGGGTCTCCATTTTCGTCAAAGAACACAGCCTCACCGAATTGATTTATGAAATGCACAGTCTTCAGTTGATCACTGACCTATCGATTAGAAGAAGGAGATAGATGAATGTTTTTGTATGAATAGTAGTAGGACAAGAAAAAAGCCAATGCTTTTTATCCCCCTCCTCAGCTCACCTCGTTAGGCTGTATCTGTGATAGATTTACACATGATCTCATCGTGCCTTCCCTTTCTTTTTTGCAAAATATTAAGTGATGAAGGGCGTGTGCAACAGCATACACTGCCTTATACACATTATAAGACACTCTCAGCTGTGTGACATTGAAGAACAGATCCTGTGAGTCCACAAGTGTCTCCGCTCCAGTACACGTCTTACTGCTCCTCTCAGAGACTGAGGGCTCACTGGCTGAGAGAGGCCGACAACCCACCATCTTCTCCCAGAAATCACTCACAAAGGCAGCCTTTCGATCTGTGTATGGACTGATGCCCATGAGAAAGTGTCGTAGCTTTGGGATGGCCATCTTTCGCACCACAAATCCTATGGCACCACCGAAGGAGCTATATATTTCAGGGGTGGAGGGCCGGGCTGCTGTGATCCAAGCCTCGCTGGCGATCCACTGAATGTGCGTTATGTTCTGCCTCACCACCTCCCTCATCAGAGGGTAAAGGTCACCCTCAGGAACAAATGACAGGATGACTTGGACTGTTGATTGTTTGATCATGTCCACCACATCAAGGATTTTACTGCTTGGGTAGGTTCGTAACACGGTCCCAACGAACGCAATGCAAACCCCAAGTTTTTTAACCTCTTCAGTGAAGGCTTGGACCCCATTCCGGCCATAGTCATTATCGGACTGTATCGCCCCAATCCAAGTCCAGCCAAAGTGCTTGACCAGGGCTGCTAAAGCCTTTGCCTGATGGTAGTCGCTGGGGATGGTGCGGAAGAATGTGGGGTATTTACCTTTATCACTCAGACATGCACATGTAGAGAAGTAACTGACCTGATAAAATGCAGAAAAAAATCAAATAATAATAGGACGAAGAAGAAAGTCAATGAAAAGCTTTCTATCTTTACTCTAAGTATTATTTTTGATTTAAAAGCTTTACAATTATGCGAACACATCACACACCTGACATGCAAACATTACAGGATATCAAGTACATCGGTATTGTACACCTTTTCAATATAGCTAGACACCCGTCATAAATGAAGCATGTGGCTCTTACCATTGGCACTCTGAATGGTCCCAGTGTTCCAGCCACAGCCAGGGACTGAGAGGAGCCTGATTCAGCTATTAGGGCAGATATAGTAGGTAGGCATGGGGCAGTGGGCTCGATCTCCTCTGGACTGCTAACCAACGTCAGAGCAGCCCGTAACGTATTGGTGGGAGATGCACACGAGTCAAGGATCCGGTAGCCTAGGGAGACGTTGGGTAGTAGACTACTGTCTTTGTTTATTTCATCAATCGCAAACATCATCACTTGGGTCCAGCGAAAGGCCCGCAAGTCAAATCTGCCAGAGCAGGTTTTCAGGAGAAGAAAAGGGTAAAAAAAAGAGTTAATAATCCGAATGAACAGACATACACACAACTGTTATCTCATGGTACAGAAGAGAGACACACTTACCCAGCACACTTCACTTTATCAGGCTCCTTCACAAAAGAGGCACTGCTGTCCTCTTGTTTGTTGAATACAGGGAAAATGCCCCCTATCATGACATCCCCTGCTTTGAACAAACTAGGCATGTCAAACCGGCCCAATAGTTCACAGGCAAACACTGTGTGGATGCAAAGCAATGGCAATGAGCCGAGCATGACCCTCTTAGTCCACACATGATCGCTCAGCATCTTGTGACCGGGTTCCGTTCTATGTCTGGGCTTTATATACACCTCTGTTCCTGTTGGGGATGTGTGTGTGTTGGGGACAGGCAGGAGGTGTGCCCACTGGAAAACGTCCTTAGTGATGCTTCTCCCAGAGGGTTCAGCACTGGCATTCTTGGATTGGCACCACTTGGCAAAAATCGTGGGTACAACAATATGATATACACATGGCTTAAAAGGGACTATAGAACAATAGAGAATAAAGAACCTATCTATTTCTATTGTAGAGGGGGACTAGAACCTTCAAAAACACGGAATTCTCGATAAAAACATTTTAACGGCTTTATGGAACAAAAACATGGTAGTAACACTTTACAGTAAGGATTTTTAAATAGCTACCACACATTTACAGTAAGGATCTTTAAATAGCTACCACACATTTACAGTAAGGATCTTTAAATAGCTACCACACATTTAAGCTAACTTTACTGGACTTGACTTGGCAAAATGTATCTGAAGTTTATTTTAGGAAAAGCGAAGAATAGATTACAGTTTGTCCTGGCACTCAGGGCGAGGAACCATCTACCATCTATTAGAAAGGGAACGAGGCATCATGGCCGTGTTTGTAATATATAGCAGTACCGGTGTGGCCAGAAGAGGGCGCCACATGCCTGTTTCTAATGTGAGGTTGCTTGAAATCCTCTTGATAAGACAAATATATTACTAATATCATCAATATCAATACATCATAGGACGTTTTTGTGCTCATTCACTAGTTCTTACATGATTAAGTAGAATCCTGTTGAGTAAGTATGCTAAAGGGTTACATTTTGACAATGTGGCCCTTTATGTTTATAGCACCACAGTATCTCTACTTGCACATTCATCTTCTGCACATCTATCACTCCAGTGTTTAATTGCTACATTGTAATTACTTCCCCACTACGACCTATTTATTGCCTTACCTGCCTAATCTTACCTCATTTGCACACACTGTATATAGATTTTTTCTATTGTGTTATTGTACCAGGTAGGCAAGTTGAGAACAAGTTCTCATTTACAACTGCGACCTGGCCAAGATAAAGCATAGCAGTTCGACCCATATAACAACACAGAGTTACACATGGAGTAAAACAAACATACAGTCAATAATACAGTAGAAAAATAAGTATATATATACAATATATACAATATATACAATATATACAATATACAATGACACTTTTATAGGATTTGATGTCCCATTACAGACAGGTGCATATAACAAAACATATGATATTGTGATAACTATAAACGTTTATACTAACATCACAGATCTGAGGTCAAAAGGATGTGTATTTCCTGTAATTCTTGTGAAAACGTTAAATGTAGTAGCACATTCTGTCCACCATAAGTAAATTAGCTTCAAATAAATCATTCCCAATGTCAAATGTAGAACGTTCAAAATGTTGAACATAAAACCCCAACAATGATATATATATTTCTTACTACTTTAACCATGGAGAGGGTTTAAAAATTCTTGCAATCAGGGGCGAGTGGGGTACGGAAGCAATCTTTCCTCATTGAAAACCATGCTGCCAAGCCTGATTTCAGGCATTAACGACACACATAAAGAGTTGCTTTGTCGTTGAGATTTTTCCTGCATGCAAACTTGTAGTGTATTCAAGGTTTAAAAAGGCTTCTAACGTTTGTAATTTCAGACTTGTATGTACTGTATAAATAAATACAATATAAATATATAATATTTATATATAATATGTATAATATATATAATATATATAATATTTATATATAATATGTATAATATATATAATATAAACATGTCCAACCGGCTTCACAACAGCAGAACACATGTAACCACGCCAGCCCAGGACCTCCACGTCCAGGTTCTTCACCTGCGGGATTATCTGAGCCCAGCCACCCAGACAGCTGATAAAATTGTGGGTTTGCACAACCAAAGAATTTCTGCACAAACTGTCAGAAACCGTCTCAACCCACCAGATACAATCCTAAATCCGTAAACACGGGCACCCTCATGGATATTATCCTGACCAGCTTGCCCTCCAAATACACCTCTGCTGTTTTCAATCAGGATGTCAGCATTCACTGCCTCATTGCCTGCATCCACTATGGGTCCGCGGTCAAACGACCACCCCTCATCACGGTCAGACTTTCCCTAAAACACTTCTGCGAGCTGGCCTTTCTAATCGACCTGGCCCGGGTATCCTGGAAGGAGATTGACCTCATCCCGTCAGTCGAGGATGCCTGGTCGTTCTTTAAAGGTAATTTTCCCACCATCTTAAATAACCATGCCCCTTTCAAAACAAAAATAGAACATAGAACAGATATAGCCCTTGGTTCACTCCAGACCTGACTGCCCTTGACCAGCACAACAACATGCTGTGGCGGACTGCAATAGCATCGAATCGTCCCCGCGACATGTAACTGTTCAGGGAAGTCAGGAACCAATACACGCAATCAGTCAGGAAAGCAAAGGCTATCATTTTCAAACAGAAATTTGCATCCTGTAGCTCTAACTCAAAAAAGCTTTTGGACACTGTAAAGTCCATGGAGAACAATAGCACCTCCTCCCAGCTGCCCACTGATAAATCCATGATAATCGAAAATTTCAATAAGCATTTCTCTACGGCTTGCCGTGCTTTCCTCCTGGCTACCCCGACCCCGGCCAACAGCTCTGCACCCCCCGCAGCTACTTGCCTGAGCCTCCCCAGCTTCTCCTTCACCCAAATCCAGATAGAATATGTTCTGAAAGAGCTGCAAAACCTGGCCAGTACAAATCAGCTGGGCTAGACAATCTGGACCATCTCTTTCTAAAACTATCTGCCACCATTGTTGCAACTCCTAACCCCTGAGATCACTAAAGATTGGAAAGCTGCTGCGGTCATCCCCTTCTTCAAAGGGACACTCTAGGCCCAAACTGTTTTATACCTACCTATATCCATCCTGCCCTGCCTTTCTAAAGTCTTCAAAAGCCAAGTTAATAAACAGATCACAGACCATTTCGAATCCCACCGTACCTCGGCTGTGCAATCTGGTTTCAGAGCTGGTCTCTGAATGAGTGGACACTGCAGTGTCCCAGAGCTTTTTCATGCGCCGTGACCGAGAGCGGGCCTTTCTTGTTTTCCTTTTATATTGACAAAGCTTTTATCCGGTTGAAATATTATTGATTATTATGACTAAAAACAACCTGAGGATTGATTATAAACATCGTATGACATGTTTCTGCAAACTTTACTGATACATTTCAGATTTTCCGTCTGCCTGTTGTGAATGCCTTTGATACTGTGGATTACAGAACAAAACGTGAGAACAAAACAGAGTTTTTTTGGATATAAAGAGGGACTTTAACAAAACAAACATTAATTTAGTAAATGGGAGTCTTGGGATTGCAACCATATGAAGATCATCAAAGGTAAGTGATTAATTTTATCGCTATTTCTGACTTTTGTAACTCCTCTAATTGGCTGGTTACTGTTTGTAATTATTTATCTGCTGGGCGCTGTTCTCAGATAATCGCATGGTTTGCTTTCGCCATAAAGCCTTTTTGAAATCCGACACATCGGTTGGATTAACAAGAAGTTAATCTTTAAGCCGATGTATAACACTTGCGGATGTTTTATGAATTTATATAATGTTTTTGAATTTGGCGCACCACAATTTCACTGGATGCTGGCCAGGTGGGACGCTAGCGTCCCACAGACCCTAGAGAAGTTAACTAACCTCCGAACGAGTTTCAATGCCATACAACACTCCTTCCGTGGCCTCCAACTGCTATTAAACGCTAGTAAAACCAAATGCATGCTTTTCAACCGTTCGTTGCCCGCACCTGCCCGCCCGACTAGCATCACTACTCTGGACAGCTCTGACCTAGAATATGTGGACAACTACAAATACGTAGGTGTCTGGCTAGACTGTAAGCTCTCCTTCCAGACTCATATCAAACATCTCCAATCCTAAATCAAATCTGGTATCGGCTTTCTATTTTGCAACGAAGCCTCCTTCACTCACGCCGCCAAACTTACCCTAGTAAAACGAACTATCCTACCAATCCTCGACTTTGGCGATGTCATCAACAACATAGCTTCCAATACTCTACTCAGCAAACTGGATGCAGTCTATCACAGTGCCATCCATTTTGTTACCAAAACCACCCACCACTGCGACCTGTATGTCCCGCGAGACATATTCATCGCCAGACCCACTGGCTCCAGGTCATCTATAAGTCTATGCTAGGTAAAGCTCTGCCTTATCTCAGTTCGCTGGTCACGATAACAACACCCACACGTAGCACGCGCTCCAGCAGGTATATCTCACTGGTCATCCCTAAAGCCAACACCTCTTTGGCCGCCTTTCCTTCCAGTTCTCTGTTGCCAGTGACTGGAACGAATTGCAAAAATCGCTGAAGCTGGAGACTTATAATTCCCTCACTAACTTTAAACATCAGCTATCTGAGCAGCTAACCGATCGCTGCAGCTGTATATAGTCCATCTGTAAATAGCCCTCCTAATCTACCTACCTCATCCCCATATTGTTTTTATTTACTTTTCTGCTCTTTTGCACACCAGTATCACTACTTGCACACCATCATCTGCTCATTTATCACTCCAGTGTTAATCTGTTAAATTGTAATGACTTCGCTATTATGGCCTATTTATTGCCTTACCTCCTCACTCCTTTTGCACACACTGTATATAGACTCTTTTTTTTCTATTGTGTTATCACCGCCTGGTATGGCAACTGCTCAGCTTCCGCCATTGCCACCCCGACTATTTACATTAGTTGGCTATCTGGATATGACGCTAGACAGTTAGCCATCACGAAGCTACCCTTAGTTACTGTATGTCAGAGAATGGTGCATTATTGGTAATTCCTGAGATGCCTGGAATAATGGATAATGTTGAAAGTCTTCTGTACTTCTGTATATGTAAAGTGTAATATCGGGATGTAAACTCACAATGTAACATGTTCTAACTGTATATCTGACATAGTACAGGTGTCCTCTTTATTTTAAGCCAATAACCATGTGTGTGAGGTGTACACTTTTGTTTCAAAGTAGATTGGTTTGAGACAACCCAGAAACAGTCTGCGTGACTGATTTAGCCCACTGCTATATGTTTAGAATTATAATGATAGGACCATACTGTACCTAGTGTGCTGATCACACCCCTATTTCAGTCTACTTGTTGGAGACCTGAATCAAATTTCAATATAATGGACGCAGCTGGCTGATGAATGTCGTCTGTTGTGTGTGAGCTCTTTGTAATAATGAAAAGGGAGTTTAGGCCTCTGATTCTCACAATGGGCAGTACTACTACTATGTGCTCCATTCACTGCTATGTCAGTGGGGAGCCCAGCAGGCCTACAGCTCAAGCAGGTAACATATAGATGTAGGATCTTAATTTGATCACTCTTTTGTTGTAGAGAAAAGGCAAACTTATAGTGTATTTAAGCAAAAGGCCAGAGGGGGTGTGGTATATGGCCAATATACCACGGCTAAGGGCTGTTCTTATTACGCAAAGCGGAGTGCCTGGACACAGCCCTTAGCCGTGGTATATTGGCCATATAACACAAACCCCTGAGGTGCCTTATTGCTATTATAAACTGGTTACCAACGTAATTAGAGCAGTAAAAAGAGGGTTTTGTCATACCCGTGGTATACATTCTGATATACCACATATTTCAGCCAATCAGCATTCAGGGCTTGAACCACCCAGTTTATAATTTAGTTTTAAACAGGCTCCTAAAGTTTGTAATTTTCACTTTGACATTTCAGACTTGAATTTGCCCTAACGAAAAATGTATCAACCTCAGCAAAATGTCCATTCATTATAATCCACATAATAATTCACATTTCCTGTTGCTGCAAGATTATTTTCCTGCTGTAGCAAACTGGCTCAAATTAAGATGCTACATCTGTAGTGTTGACACCTACAAACAACTCTATTCACCAGAGGTTCAGATACCTTATCATATGGTATAATGTCCTCTAAGGGTTAAAATATGTACTTCTCAGTTTCATTGATTTGATTGTGGTATTATGTTATGATCACCAGTTTGTTAATCAGAGTTGAGTGTAATGATACTATTGTGTATTTTTGTATTTATTATGGATCCCAATTAGCTCCTGCCAATGTATGTTGTATTGCTCTTAAGGATGCTTTATGCACAGTTGTAGGAAACAGTCACATAATTTTTTAAATTTTTATTGTTGCTTTATTAAGATGACATTAGATACATTTCTTAGGGGCGGCAGGTAGCCTAGTGGTTAGAGCGTTGGACTAGTAACTAAAAGTGGCAAGATCGAATCCCAGAGCTGACAAGGTAAAAATCTGTCATTCTGCACCTGAACAAGGCAGTTAACCCACTGTTCCTAGGCCATCAAAAAAAATAAGAATTTGTTCTTAACTGACTTGCCTAGTTAAGTAAAATTATTGTGGTTACAAAGCTATTTTATAACTATGGATAATATTAACAAGTGATTAGAAAACAATGAATTTATGTACAACCGGGATGGGCAACTCCAGTCCTCGTCGGAGCCTGATTGGTGTCACTCTTTCCCCCCATCCCTAGCTAACACACCTGATGAAACGGATTGCATTCTAAACCGAACATCATGATTAGTTGAACATTGGAGTCAGGTGTGTTAACTGAGACTGGGGCAAAAGTGTGACACCAATTAGGCCCTTGAGGACTGGAGTTGCCCATCCCTCGTGTACAACCTTTCAGTTTCTAGGTTTAGACATCTAGCTATATTGAATGTATCTCAATGACCAGTTTATACCTTGTTGGTGCCCTGGAGGTTTGCAGCCATACTGCTAATTGTACATGTATAAGAACAGTCAATAGAATGAACTTAGCTTGCATAGAAGGTAGCTTATTGACCAGAGAGACCAGAACAAAGCACACGAAGGCTAGGAGCCCTATGTAGGGGAACGGAGGGGAGACTGTTAACCAAAGCACACAGATCGAGACCTGTATGAGAGTGAAAGCCAGAACGATGAGTCTCTGCTGTGGAGGACCAAACCATTTCATGACTTTACTGGCTGGAAGTGTAGCCCTGAAGGCCATCAACACCACTATTGTTTTCCCCAGAACACAAGAGATGCAGAGGACGAAGGTGATCCCAAACGCTGTGTGACGCAGCATACAGGACCATTCAGAGGGCCGGCCAATGGCGGTGAGAGGTGAGAGAGAACACAGAGTCTGTGTGATGAGCAGCAGGAAGCTCAGCTTTCTGTTGGCTCTGAGGACAGGGGTGTCTCTGTGAGATCTACTGGTGTAGATCATAAGCCAGAACAGAGCCGTCACCACAAGTCCTTCTTCCACCCAGCCATAAGAGACACACTGATGGCTGCTCTGCAGGATATGTGGGATATAGTTACTAGCATCTGGTAAAGAAACACAGCGTTTAGAACAATGCCAGGATTTTACACTGTCAATAAGCAAAACATCAAAAAGGCCACGTTGTAGCCTGAATAGATCATTGATTATCTTTAATATGATTTGTGGTATTTAGGGTAATATTACACTGACTTAAAATGCAGCACAATTCATTTTAGAACTTGGCTTTCGGGTCCTGATATACATTTTTTTAATTTCAGCGTGATTTTCACACTAAATGTTAGGTTGAATCAAATGCTTGATCAGACGTTTTATTCAAACAGATTATTTACATACAATTTGCGGTTCATGATTTGTTACAAAAACACAACTATAGAGGAGGAAGAGGAAGTCAACATTATATCAGTCACAAGTGGATTTTTTTCCTCACCATTTTTCTGGCAATGTTCTCTGTCTGTCGTCACTTTTAGGTTGAAACAACGTGATACTACTGTGTTAGCATCACTCCATCTGCCCAGCGGAGATATATTTATGCACGCCGCCTTTGGTAGCTGTCAGTGGAACACTACAATAGTTACTACAACATAGACACACAATGCACTTAGACATACAATCTGTATGTATATGGGGAGGAAGGTAGGAAGCCTAGTGGTTAGAGCGTTGGACTTGTAACCAAAAGGTTGCTAGATTGAATCCCAGAACTGACAAGGTACAAATCTGTTGTTCTGCCCCTGAACAAGGGAGTTCACCCACTGCTCCCCGGTAGGCCGTCATTGAAAATAAGAATTTGTTCTTAATTAACTGACTTGCCTAGTTAAATAAATGTAATACAAAAATATGAGAGAATTTTTTTTTTTGGGGGGGGGGGGAATCTGCCACTTTTCATTTTCCCCTTATTGCATCAGCCTTCATAAATAGTACAATAATCACAAAATTACAAGTAAACAAGTACCTGGTTTGGTGTCAATACAGCATATTTTATACAGTCAGACTCAGTATGACTGTCGCTGCATTGCTTTCTCATGTCAGCTGCCGTTGTCAATGCACACGTGACCCTATGGACCTGGAACCATGCTCGGCCCTCAGGTAGAGGAGAGCACAGCCACTGCTGAGCAGCCAGGCTCCAGTCACAGATAAAGGAACTCTGTGATCCATCCGAGGGTATCAGATGTAGTAAGAACTCAGTCAGGCCGGGGAGAACAAACCCCTTCACTTCATGTAAGGGAGCCTGAGTCTCAGCTTTACCCTCCGGTATGCATGTCCCACAGACAACATCCACTCTGCTCCAGCATGTCAGGGGCAGCATCGGGGCTAGGTTCTGGTCACAGTGACTGGACTCTGCTCTGAGGAGAATGGCTCTGGGGTTAACATCTCTGTCTCTCAGACATGCACAAGTACATATGTGGATCATCTATGCACAAGGACAGAAAGGAGAACAACACACATATATTATATCATTATTGAGCACACTTACTTGACTAATGTCGGAATCAACAAGATTTTATTCAATTTTAAAACTTGCATTACTCAACAAATCATTCTGTAGGAGGTAGGGCTGCACAATATGTACTGCTGGGTATCACGCTCCCTGTCAGTCTCACCTGTAGCCAGTGTGAGGAGCTGCCGAGACCAGAGGAGGAGTGTCCCACCAGCGCCAGCACCCTGCTGCGGCTCCAGCTCCGCAGTCCTGTCGGCTCTCTCTGCTCCCCTCCTTTCAATGCCTCCAGAACGGCTCGCAGCAGGTTGTTGCTCCCACAGATGGAATAGACGTTGTAGCCCAGAGTCACAGCCGGTAGAAGTTCAGAGTTTCTGTTGATCTTCTCTCTAGTGAATAGCACCATCCAGTCCTCTTGAATTGTGCTGGAGAATAAGAAGATATTTTCACATGGCTGTACATAAACCCCCTACTCCCCCTTCAAAATCTTTTGAACAATTTGGAAGACAGTAAGATCCTCCTCCAAAAACCTACATTTAGCAAATCAATATGAATGTCTGGTGCTACATCTGTTCATTTAATACAGCTGTAACCTGCGTATAACAATTCAAGATGAGTGCAGTTTATTTGTGTACATTTAGTCCTCAACGACAGAGAGAGAGAGAGAGAGAGAGAGAGAGAGAGAGGTAGAGGGATAGAGAGAGAGAGAGAGGGGGATAGAGGGATAGAGAGAGAGAGAGAGAGAGAGAGAGAGAGAGAGAGAGAGAGAGAGAGAAAGCGAGAGAGAGGTAGAGAGAGAGGTAGAGAGAGGTAGAGAGAGAGAGAGAGGGGGATAGAGAGAGAGAGAGAGAGATATCTGGAGTGACTTCGGGAGAAACTAGTACATTGCTCCGGCATCCTGTTGAGTTCCCATCAGGTTGTTTAATTGCCTTTTAAATGTCCCATGATATGTCATTTAGAGTCCAATCATTTGATCTCAGTTTCCCACAGAGACAATTAAAACAATTACAAAATCAGTGCTGATTAAACAACCAAGAGTGACATTTAAATCCAGGTTCTCCATATCTTACAATATAATGTTATAATAAGAAGTTATATATGTGTATTACGGACAAAAATACATTGTATTTAGGAATCGTCAATACATTTAATTAATGTTCCTAGAGAGAGAAATTGTTAGTGCTGTAAAGAGATGGTCGAATTTGCAAAATAAAATGACATTAGTAAAAAAAAGAAAAAAATTCTCCAATAATTACAATTCCATTTGTATACTCACCGTTCATATTTCAGAAACGGATTCATTCTACAGTGAGTGAGAGCGTCTCCAGCGGAGTTGTTTAAAGTGGAACCTCTTGTCTCCCCATCCTCTCTAGTGTGTGGTAGCTCAGTGCTCGGGTCCAGAGTCAGACAGAGTCTTCTGCAGTAGGGAGTCACTGCCCCGGTGAACAGAGCTAACAAGACAAGTGTGACTGGTCTCATCTCAGAGCCTCGCCTTGGCACAGTCACCATCCTGGAGAGTCTCTGTGTTTTATAGCCTCCTGTCCCCTACCCAGCTGTAAGGGGCTATTCAATTGGGGACAGACTGACAAGCAAACACAATTGTTGCGTAAGGCATCCAGAACTTAGGAGAGCAAACAACATGACATCTGATTCCTTGGTCAACCAATGGTAATTTCCGTTTATTTACCACAGTAATTGTTTATCTCTTTCAAGAGAAGTTTTCCCATTCCCACTCTCACTGCGTGGCCTAATATAACAGCCCTTTCCATTCTAGTGTACACAGTACGATGAGTTATTATCTAAGTAATTTGTTATTAGATTACCTTTAATTTATTTCAACATCTATCTGAAATGGGTTACACTGGTTTCCAGTTACAGATAGATATCATTCACAAAGCCTAGCATGTCAGCTGCAAAAATAGACCCTGATTCTATGAAATCTATCTATCATATTATGACATCTATCTGCCATATTATGACATCTATCTGCCATATTATGACATCTATCTATCATATTATGACATCTATCTGCCAAATTATGACATCTATCTGCCATATTATGTATCTATCTGCCAAATTATGACATCTATCTGCCAAATTATGTATCTATCTGCCGTATTATGACATCTATCTACCACATAATGACATCTATCTGCCATATTATGACATCTATCTGCCGTATCATGACATTTATCTGCCATATTATGAATTCTATCTACCACATTATGACATCTATCTGCCATATTATGACATCTATCTGCCGTATTATGACATCTATCTGCCGTATTATGACATCTATCTACCACATAATGACATCTATCTGCCATATTATGACATCTATGTACCACATGATGACATCTATCTGCCGTATTATGACATCTATCTGCCACATTATGACATCTATCTGCCACATTATGACATCTATCTGCCATATTATGACATCTATCTGCCACATTATGACATCTATCTACCACATTATGACATCTATCTGCCACATTATGACATCTATCTGCCATATTATGACATCTATCTGCCACATTATGACATCTATCTGCCACATTATGACATCTATCTGCCACATTATGACATCTATGTACCACATGATGACATCTATCTGCCGTATTATGACATCTATCTACCACATTATGACATCTGTCTACCACATTATGACATCTATCTACCACACTATGACATCTATCTACCACATTATGACATCTATCTACCACACTAAGACATCTATCTACCACACTATGACATCTATCTACCATATTATGACATCTATCTGCCGTATTATGACATATATCTGCCATATTATGACATCTATCTTCAACATTATGACATCTATCTGCCATATTATGACATCTATCTACCACATTATGACATCTATCTACCACATAATGACATATATCTGCCACATTATGACATCTATCTACCACACTATGACATCTATCTACCACATTATGACATTCAACTGCCGTATTATGACATCTATCTGCCATATTATGACATCTATCTACCACATTATGACATCTGTCTACCACATTATGACATCTATCTACCACATAATGACATCTATCTGCCATATTATGACATCTATCTGCCGTATTATGACATCTATCTGCCATATTATGACATCTATCTACCACATTATGACATCTATCTGCTGTATTATGACATCTATCTACCACATTATGACATCTATCTGCCATATTATGACATCTATCTACCACATTATGACATCTATCTACCACATAATGACATATATCTGCCACATTATGACATCTATCTACCACACTATGACATCTATCTACCACATTATGACATTCAACTGCCGTATTATGACATCTATCTGCCATATTATGACATCTATCTACCACATTATGACATCTGTCTACCACATTATGACATCTATCTACCACATAATGACATCTATCTACCACATTATGACATCTATCTGCTGTATTATGACATCTATCTACCACATTATGACATGCGCGTTACAAGTAGTGTATAATAGGCATCTTGTGATCAGCATAGCTTGCTTCCTCTTTGTTATCTATGTTCTGTCTGGGGGAATCTGGTGTTAGAGTTCTTAGTTCCGGTGTGGGGGTTCTCTGTGGTGCAGGAGGTGGAGGGCCTAGGCGCCAGGTCTTGAGGCCTTAACTAAGATGACACTAATAGGCCTGTGGTAGGAGTTAGCCTACTGCCTGACTCAGTGACACATCCTCCAAAGTGTGACATCACGCTGGCACCCTCCATTAGCAGAGGAAGGGGTACTGCTGGGAATGAATATACTGTAGAGACTGTTGCTGCATTATGGAGGCAACTCGTCATAATGATGATGACACATCAGTTGTCTGTTACAGGAAGCTCACAGCTATGCCCGGTGAATGGCTGGACATTCAAATGCTCTTGACACTTATGCGTCTTATACAGAGGTCTGACTACTTAATTGAAACTATAACAAAACGGCATCCTCGCCTCTGTTTTGGAAAAAAAGCTAAGGGAAGGACCTGGAGAATTGTAACCACTCTCAAATTCATGGACAGAGCTATGGATGCAAGGACTGACCATCCATGATATCAACATTATACACTGCTCAAAAAAATAATGGGAACACTTAAACAACACAATGTAACTCCAAGTCAATCACACTTCTGTGAAATCAAACTTTCCACATAGGAAGCAACACCGATTGACAATAAATTTCACATGCTGTTGTGCAAATGGAATAGACAACAGGTGGAAATTATAGGCAATTAGAAAGACACCCCCAATAAAGGAGTGGTTCTGCAGGTGGCAACCACGACCACTCCTCAGTTCCTATGCTTCCTGGCTGATGTTTTGGTCACTTTTGAATGCGTGCAGTGCTTTCACTCTAGTGGTAGCATGAGACGGAGTCTACAACCCACACAAGTGGCTCAGGTAGTGCAGCTCATCCAGGATGGGACATCAATGCGAGCTGTGGCAAGAAGGTTTGCTGTGTCTGTCGGCGTAGTGTCCAGAGCATGGAGGCGCTACCAGGAGACAGGCCAGTACATCAGGAGACATGGAGGAGGTCGTAGGAGGGCAAAAACCCAGCAGCAGGACCGCTACTTCCGCCTTTGTGCAAGGAGGAGCAGGAGGAGCACTGCCAGAGCCCTGCAAAATGACCAGCAGGCCACAAATGTGCATGTGTCTGCTCAAACGGTCAGAGACAGACTCCATGAGGGTGATATGAGGGCCCGACGTCCACAGGTGGAGGTTGTGCTTACAGCATTTGCCAGAGAACACCAATATTGGCAAATTCGCCACTGGCGCCCTGTGCTCTTCACAGATGAAAGCAGGTTCACACTGGGCACATGTGACAGACGTGACAGAGTCTGGAGACGCCATGGAGAACGTTCTGCTGCCTGCAACATCCTCCAGCATGACCGGTTTGGCAGTGGGTCAGTCATGGTGTGGGGTGGCATTTCTTTGGGGGGCCGCACAGCCCTCCACGTGCTCGCCAGAGGTAGCCTGACTGCCATTAGGTACCGAGATGAGATCCTCAGACCCCTTGTGAGACCATATGCTGGTGCAGTTGGCCCTGGGTTCCTCCTAATGCAAGACAATGCTAGACCTCATGTGGCTGGAGTGTGTCAGCAGTTCCTGCAAGAGGAAGGCATTGATGCTATGGACTGGCCCGCCCGTTCCCCAGACCTGAATCCAATTGAGCACATCTGGGACATCATGTCTCGCTCCATCCACCACAGACTGTCCAGGAGTTGGCGGATGCTTTAGTCCAGGTCTGGGAGGAGATCCCTCAGGAGACCATCCGCCACCTCATCAGGAGCATGCCCAGGCGTTGTAGGGAGGTCATACAGGCACGTGGAGGCCACACACACCACTGAGCCTCATTTTGACTTGTTTTAAGGACATTACATCAAAGTTGGATCAGCCCGTAGTGTGGTTTTCCACTTTTATTTTGAGTGTGACTCCCATTGATCATTTTTGTGTGATTTTTAATAAGAATATTTCATTCATTCAGATCTAGGATGTGATATGTTAGTGTTCCCTTTATTTCTTTGTGCAGTGTATTATTTTACCATGCTATGATGCTATACAGTGTTGGTTTAACATTTACTTTGTTTACAAAAATTGGAATAAAACAACCTCATATTTTGGGTTCTGATGGGGTACGACAGTTGAACTAAGCTCATGAGGAATTTATAAGTTATATTCCTCAAGAATCAATGGCTAAACACTGTATATCATTTATTTATTTTACATTTTAAGTCGAAAAAAGGATGTTGCAATTAAAGATTCTAGCTTTAATCTAATTTAAGGACGTTTCATAT